>NW_023311174.1:2811-20107 GCF_011077185.1 Oxyura jamaicensis | reverse complement strand
TCCCATCCCCATCCCATCCCCATCCCCATCCCATCCCCATCCCCATCTCATCCCCAATCCCCATCCCCATCCCATCCCTATCCCACTCTATTTCTATCCCATCATCTGTTAAACACTCAATTAATGACTCAAAACGTGATGCCAGGAGATGGGCGCAGAGCCCGGCCCGATCCCTGTGGAGGGGCTTCATGGATCCTAACTCTTCGTTGAGCCTAACGGAAACGAGTCGCTAATGAGGGCACGTGCGCGTCGCAGTCACCGTTGTAACCCCTTGTTCCCCATTACTGTATTGCAGTTCGCCGCCCTCCGGAGTGTTTGAGAAAGAATATGACATTTATCGGGATTACAATGCGGAAGGTCAACTCCTCCACTACAGGTAGCCGAAATTTCCCTCCTGTACCGGGGTTCGGGTCCGAAACGTGGCCTCCGCAGCGAGGCGTGGGCATGGGCGGCTTGTGGGGAAGGGGCTGCAGGTGTCCTCTGGTTCTCCTCCCCTCCGCCTGCTGTGGGTTTAGCTTTATGAGCACCATTAATAAGGGATTAATTTGGGATTTATGGTGGTGGTTCTTTGGAGCAGGAGCGCGCCGCGTTCCCTTTCAGCCCGGTTGCTTCGGAATTTCATAAAACGGTGTTTCAGTATTTGCTTTTCATTCTTCTGGACGAGGAAGGCATTTCAGGCAGGCAAAGGAGAACCGGGGTCTGACCACTGCAGGGTTGTGGGTGCAGGCGGGACCCTCCTGGTCCACCCCGGCGATGCCCAGCGCCGTGGGCAATGGCTCGGACGGCTCTCGGCACTGGAACCACTTTTAGGCTCCCTCGCCTAAAGTGTCACAGGGACGTGGAGCGCTCATGGGGACGTGGAGCAGTGGCAGGGACATGGAGTGGTGGCAGGGACACAGAACTGTGGTGGGGACATGGAGTGGTGATGGGAACGTGGGCCAGTAGGGTGGTGACGGGGACATGGAGCGGAGATGGGGACATGGAGCAGTGATGGGGACACGGAGCAGTGATGGGGACATGGAGCGGTGATGGGGACACGGAGTGGTGATGGGGACATGGAGCAGTGGTGGGGACATGGAGCGGTGATGGGGACATGGAGCAGTGGTGGGGACATGGAGCAGTGGTGGGGACACGGAGCGGTGATGGGGACACAGAGCAGTGATGGGGACATGGAGCGGTGATGGGGACATGGAGCGGAGATGGGGACATGGAGCAGTGATGGGGACACGGAGCAGTGATGGGGACACGGAGCAGTGATGGGGACACAGATCGGTGATGGGGACACGGAGCGGAGATGGGGACACGGCACAGTGATGGGGACATGGAGCCGTGACAAGGACACGGCACAGTGATGGGGACACGGAGCAGGACAGGGCTGTGGTGCCGGATCGATGCCGCAGGCAGGGACAGGACCCGATGCACGTTCCGGGGACAGCACCCCCACTGCGAGTGCCACCCCCAGGAGCTGCCCCTGCCCCCTCCCTGGTGATTAAAAGAGGAAATTTCACCCCAATCAGTGCGCGCGGCCCTGTTTGTACCAGCGCCTGCCTCGCTGCAGGGGACGCCTCCGTCTCTCGACCTCAGCCTGGAAAAATCCCACCGACAGCCCTCACCGCCCCCCCCAGCCGCAGCCAGGAAGCTAATTAGCGGCTTTGGCTAATTAGCCGAGAGTGGGCTTCCTTCTGGAGGAGCCGGTCTCAAGTCCCCCCCTGCCTGCGGGGAGGTGGGAGGGGGCTGATGCAGCCTTGGGGGGGGGGGGGGGGGCTCCTGGCCCGAGCCCCTCCTGCGGGCTCCAAAACCAGCGTCGGGGCTCAGCACCCCGGGGTGCGCGGATCCGCTCGGGTGGGAGCAGGAGCTGAAATCCCCGGCTGGCTGCGGGAACGCGTTGCCAGCTCACCGAGACACCAAACACGGCTCCCCGCCGCGCTGCTCCTCTAGGAAATGTCACCGCGGCTCCCCTGCTGCGAGCTCCTCTTCCCGACGAAGGCTTCTCTGCCCCCCAAAACGGGGGATTCGGGGTGGGGGGGGGTCTCAGAGCCCGCTGCTGCGAGGGAAACCTCCGTGGTATCGAAGGGGAGTGAGGGACGGGGGGCTCATTATCTCCTCCTCGTGGCTCGGCTTCCGCTGCTGCTAATTGGAGCCACGGGAGACGGGAAGGCGGCAGCGCTCGGGCAGCGGCCGGGGGAAATATTGCTCGGAGAAATTGGGTTCTGCAGCTCTGAAGCCGAAAGCACGGTCCAAAAAGAGACGCGGCGGTGCCCAAACTTTGCAGCCCTTTCATTAAAGAGAAGGCTTGGCGGGGCTTCGTGCTCAGCCCAAAGGCAAACTCTCCCTCGTTTTAATTTAACTTCTTTGGAGGTATTTTGGCAGGGAGCTTCGTGCTCGCTTTGCTCGCAGGCGTCAGAGCTCCAGCAGTGTTTTAGGCAGGGAACGAAGCCCCGGGAGACCTCGGACACCCTTCGAGCGAGCCCTGCCGTCGGCAGATGGGCTGGAGGCTGGGCCAAAGCCGGCGCCGCCGAGCGCGGGCGGCGAGATGAGCCCGTCCCCGCCTGTTCCCGGCCCCCCGACTGGCGCTGACGCCCCTCCGGGTGCCGTTCCTGCCGCTCCTCCCCGTCGCAGGGATGCACCACACCGTGCCAGGCGAAGCTGTGCGCCGAGGCGAGACGGAGACCCGTGTGCGCAGCAGGCGAGGCGAGGAGGAGGACACGGAGAGGTTGGGAGGCTCGGAGACGCACGGCGAAGCCCGGGCAGAGGAGCTGGAACGCCGTTTGCGCTCCCGAGAGCCTGGTGCCCTCCCGTTTCGGGTGCCTGATGCAGAGCCTCGCCGGACGGCGGGAGCTGGCCTCGCCAGGTCCGAAGCGCTCCGGGCTCACGGCTCTGCCGAAACGCCCACGACCGCTGCGGGGATGCGAGTCGCCGCCCTGCTCCTAAGCACCATAAGCAGCAAGCAGGGACTTGAGGTCTCCATCAGGATCTGAGCGCCGGGATATCCGTAAGTCTAACTCTGTGTTTGCACGTCCTTGGGCACCTGCAGATGAGGAGCGACGAAGTCGTGAGGCCGGGGGTTTCAGCCCGTCTTCCCGCGGCTTCGTTTCGGTATCAGCTGGCGAAGCGCCTTGGGGTCGACGCTGCCAACGGTCTTCGTTTTAGGTGCTGCAGGACAGAAGCGCGGCGGGTTTGGTGCAATGCCCGGTGTCGCCTGCGTCGCCGCCGACTGATTTCACATGAATTGGTTTCTCCGGCAGGAGGTCAGAGGATCTGAGGGGTGTTTTGCAATGGGATTGCGCGTGGGGTCGTAAGCGCGGCCGTGCCGGTGACGTCCTTCAAGGGAAGGGGAGCGAAGGGGAACCGGGACGAGGAGAAACACTCGGAATTTCTGGAGAAGCCGCGGAGGCGATGGGTGAACCCGGCTGCGGGCATCGGTTACGGCACGATTCATAGAGCCGAGCCAGGGCTGGGGGCGAGGGCTGTGAGCCCCAAAACAGGCACAAAAAAAATGGCAAAATCCTGCGTGGAGCTGGGCTTGGCCCCGTGCTGGCCTCTCCTCGCCATCAGGATCATTTCCACTTACCGCAGTCACCGAGCCGCTCGTGGGCACGGCGGCTGCAGCGCTTTAGCCGCAAAAAGCCCTTTTCCGAACATTCCTTTTACAGGCAGAAAATGAAATTTTAGCCCGTAGTGATGCTTTCTGGTGCCCGGCAATAACCCCGGCCGGCGCGGTGGAGCGCTCGGGTTATTGCTCGCTGTTACCGCTCTGCTTGACAGCTCTGCCTCGGCTGGGCGACGTGACGCGCCGCTCCGCGGTCTTTATTCCTACCCGCCGCCTCCAGGAGTGTGAAATAGGGACGGGGGCTGCAAATATGGGAAACGGGAGAGGCTTTCACCAGAAATATGGGAAACAGGAGAGGCTTTCACCCAAAATATGGGAAATAGGAGAGGCTTTCCCCCAAAATATGGGAAATAGGAGAGGCTTTCCCCCGAAATATGGGAAATAGGAGAGGCTTTCCCCCTAAATATGGGAAATAGGAGAGGCTTTCCCCCGAAATATGGGAAATAGGAGAGGCTTTCACCCAAAATATGGGAAATACGAGAGGCTTTCCCCCAAAATATGGGAAATAGGAGAGGCTTTCACCCGAAATATGGGAAATACGAGAGGCTTTCACACGAAATATGGGAAACAGGAGAGGCTTTCCCCCAAAATATGGGAAATAGGAGAGGCTTTCACCCGAAATATGGGAAGTAGGAGAGGCTTTCCCCCGAAATATGGGAAACAGGAGAGGCTTTCCCCCGAAATATGGGAAATAGGAGAGGCTTTTCACTTTCTGGTTGCGGTGCCTGTGGGACGGAGGCGGGTTGGATGTATGAGGGCAGTTTTGGAGGCTCCCCTCTGCACGGAGCACCCCGGGGGGCTGTCCCTGCCCGGGGATGGTCCTGCACCTCGGTGGCACCTCTGGTGCTGCAGTGCTGCTGGGGATGGCTCGGGTCTGACCGTGTTTGACCTCCCCAGGCACATCGGGTCTGCTCCAAAAGCAGGTTTCTCCGTCGTGAGCTGTGTCTTTAGCAGAGGTTTCAACCCCAAAGGCACCGGGACGCGCGGCGGTGGTGCTGGGGGTGAGGAACCGGGCAGGGCTCCGTCTCGTTCCCGTTGGCCATGGCGATGGCTGTGACTCGATGTGGTGCAATGGGGGGGCTCCTGAAAGCCCCGGCTGGCGCCAGGCTCTCCGAGACCCTCGGCTGGGACCCCCATCTGTGCTGGCTGCAATCCAGCTTGCAGGCTGCAGGTTGAAGGCTGCAGAGATGCCGTCAGATGGAAGCAGGGCAGGGACTGAGAGAAGACGCTCAGCGTGCCGAGTCTTCCTCTGAAATGTGGAGTCCGCTGGGTACGTGCCGGCGCTTAACGGCACAGCTGGCACCAGAGGCATCAGAAGGAGCCAGGATGGGACCCACACGTCCCTCGGGGGCTGAGCAGGAGCGTCTCAGTCCTGGGGGCATCGGTGCCATGGCAGAGAGGGCCAGCATGCATGGGGCACCAGAGGCACCAGAAGTTGCCTTTGGGGCTAGGGCAGTGTAGACGCATCCGAGGCCAAAACCCGAGCACGGCTGAAGCTTTGCTCCACCGTTTGCCACTTGGTTCTTGACACTTCTGGGGAGGTCCAAACTGAAGCCCCCCCCTGCTGTAGGTGCCCCAGGACCGGGGGATTCAGCTGGGAAGGTCCTAGGCTTTGTGCTCGTGCCAGATCCCCACCAGCCTTGCCCAGGCTGCTCAGCTCCCCGCAGCGCGGTCCCAAGGAGTAAATCACACGTGGCCAACGTTGTCCCGAGACTGTAATTATTTCTGCTGGTGAATTATTAACGAAGAGGAGAAAACTCTTCATTTCATTGCAAATTGCAATTAGGACCGAAACGCAGAGCCTGGGGAATGCTGGGGACGGGTGACCCAGCGGCAGGGGGACCAGCCCCCAGGGTGCCGCTGCTGCAGAGAGCGAGGCCACACGTGAGACCCCAATCCTAAAAACGCTCCCAAATTCACCCATTTTGCCACCTTGCCACTGACATTTACATTCAACGGAACAGAATGAGTTTGAAGGTCTCAGCATGCCATCTGCCACCTGGACCAAGGGGTTCGGGCCCTGGTGGGGTGGGCGTTGGGTTTCTGGTGCTTGGTGTTGGGTTAGGGTTCGGGTAAGGGTTAGGGTTTGAGTCAGCCTTAAGGTCAGGGGTAGGGGTAGGGTAAGGTTAGGGTTAGGGTAAGGGTTAGGGTTGGCACGTCAACATCCCTGGCACGTTGGCCAACAGCCGGATGCCGTGGGATGCACTGCATCAAGAGGCTTTCAGCACAATCATCACCAGCAGGGTGCTGGTCTTGCTCTAGGAGTCCAGCGGGGCACAGCACCAGTCCCCAAATTGCCCCAGCGGTGCTCAGCTCTGGTGCTGACAGGAGATGTCCCGGGGTCTCAGAGGTATGAGGACGCTGGTGGCATGTGCAATGGTGAACGCGCTTGGTGCTCCCTGTTACGAAACCCCTGAGTTTGGGCATTGGGATCCTTCCTGGAGCTCCTTCGTGCCCGGTGCCCCCTGCAGCCCTACGCCGTTTTTGCAGAGTTTTGGTGGAAAACGTCAGGGGGTGAGGCTGGGGTCTGTTGGCAGGGAGGACGCACCAAAGGGATGGGGCCGGGTGGGGACAAAGGGGACAGCACCCGAGCAGGGGGCTGGAGGAGAAGCGGGGGGGACTGGGAAGCTGAGGAGGGGACCGGGTGGAGGAGGTGGGATGGGGCTGCGAGGAGGGGACATCCATCCGTGGTGCGCACAGCTCTGGGACGGCGGCCGTGCACCATGCTCCAGGCTGTCCGAGGTGTCTGGGCAGCATCACAGTGGCACTGGGGTGGCTGTCCCCTCGTCCCCCCACCATATACCCCCACCTCACCCCCCAACCACTGTGTTTGTCCCCGCAGGACGTCCTCCCTACGATGGAACGCCGGCACCAAGGAGCGGATGCTGATCAAGGTGACCGACCGCGAGCCCAGCTTCCTCATGCACCAGGGCAACGGCTACGCGCCCGACGGCCAGCCGGGCACCCGCTCGCACCGCCCCTCGGGGGGCCAGCAGTCGCCCAACCTGCAGACCTTCGCCCCCGAGGCCGACAACTCCGTCTTCTTCCCGGAGAGGAAGCCCTCGCCCTTCTTGAAGAGGGCTGAGCACGTGGGCAGCTGCTCGCCGCTGCTCGGCCGGGGCGACTCCTTCTGCTCCCCGCTGCAGGCGCAGCACCGCAAGCACTCGAGCGAGTCGCAGCCCTCCTCGCCCCGCTACGCCTACGAGCCGCCGCTCTACGAGGAGCCCCCCATGGAGTACCAGGCGCCCATCTACGACGAGCCCCCCGTGGACATGCAGTACGAAGCCAGCGGGAGCTACAAGGCCAGCTCGCCCCAGAAGTCACCCATCCGCAAGCCTCACCCCTTCCTGCAGTCGCCCAAGCAGGGCTCCAACTCGCCCTACCAGCAGCTGGTGCTCACCAAGCAGAAATGTCCCGACAGGTTCATGAGCCTGGAGTACAGCCCGGCGGGCAAGGAGTACGTCCGGCAGCTGGTCTACGTCGAGCAGTCGGGCTCCAGCCCCAAGATGAAGACGGGGCTGCGCCACAAGTACTCGCCCAACCCCATCGGCGGCTCCTACTCGCTGCAGCACAGCCCCTGCCTGCTCCGCGACCAGCGCCTGGACGTCAAATCGGGCGACTACAGCAGCATGGAGGGACCTGACTTCTGCCCCGGGCAGCCAGCGGGCCAGGCAGCCCCGGGCGAGGACTCCATGTCGTGGTCCAGCCAGCAGGACACCATGTCCTCCACCGGCTACTCGCCCTCCACCAGGAAGAGGAAAAGCCGCAAGCCCTCGCTGCCCCACGAGCCCAACGCCTCCTCCACGGACGGCTCGGGGGACCGGGAGGCGCTCGGCGAGCAGCCGGCGGGCGAGGATCGGGCCGTGCCGGCGCGCTCCCAGATGAACCGGACGGAGAGCAAGGCGGCGGAGGCGGAGGCGGCGCGGGGCTTCCCCGAGCCCTTCCTGGCGCAGGCGCGCCTGGCGTGGGAGGCGCAGCAGGCTCACTACCACATGAAGCAGCGGAGCAGTTGGGATTCCCAAAAGGACGGCTCGGGCTACGAGAGCGACGGCGCGTTGCCCTTGCCCATGCCGGGCCCGGTGGTGCGAGCCTTCAGCGAGGACGAGGCACTGGCCCAGCAGGACAACAAGCACTGGAAGAGGAACACCTTCGAGAAGCTGGGCTTCCCCCAGATCCTGCTGGAGAAGAGCGTCTCGGTGCAGACCAACCTGGCCTCCCCCGAGCCCTACCTGCACCCATCTCAGGTAACAACCCGGGGGTGTCCCTGGTGTTCTGGGGGTGTCCCTGGTGTTCTGGGGGCATCCCCACACGTCCCACAGACCCTCACACATGCGTGCACACCATGCAGCATCCCTTGGGTGGCTTGGCAGGCCAGCCATGCATGGCATCCCCACCACACTCCTGGTTAAATAGAGCTCGTTCTCGTTGTAAAGCAGGTTTAAACTCCATTTTCCATCTCAGATCCAGCAGGATGTACCCGCAGGTGACACCACAGCCCGGTAGCTCAAGCTCTGCGCCGTGCGTGGCTTCAGGAGCTGCCTCTTCTTCCTCGGTCTGGCTGTGCAGGAGCCAGCTCTGGAGCCCCTCACCCGTCCTTGGCTGTGAAAGACCACCAGGTCCTGCCCGTGGTGCTCACCGAGGGAGGCAGCAACTCCCGGGGGTGCCCAAAATGTCCCCTTCTGGTCCCGGTTGGGCTGGAGGAGATGCAGCCAGCAGGGACGTCTGCTCTGCGGGCACCAGGAACAACCAGCCCGTTTCTGGTCCCTCGGCCTGCTTCAGGTTTCCAACAGCTCCTGGGCCAGAAACCTGGAGTTTGGTCGGCAATTTCTTTGGGGTCGTAGCTGCTGAGATGAGGCAGAACCCAGGGGAGTCTAAGTAAAAAATTAAGTAAATTGCCCTTCTTAATTAGAACATAATCAGCCTCCTCCTTCTAGAGCTCAACTTCCCCTTGGCAGCGTGACCGGCACTGGGCCGCTGCCCCCGTGGGACCTTGGAGGGTCTTGTCCCCTGGTGGGACCCGGAGAACTTTCTGGAAGGTGGAGATGGTTCTCAGCTGCTGGGCACGGAGCTTGGAGATAGCGAGGCGTCTGGAAAATGTTGCTTGCCCATGCGGACGTTGAAGGCATCGTGCCCGCAGGCAGCAGAAGGAACTTCTCCTTGGGCACGTGCCCCCAAGCACTCTGAGCTGCAGGAGGTGGTCGGGAACCAAAGCTTGGGATGCCCGTGTCACAGGAGGAATATCCGCAGCCAGGTCACCAACACCGAGCACCTGAGGGCTCCTCCTAGGTTTCCTGCACCTTCTGCATGGACCGGGGATGCGGTGGCGTGCTCCCTTCTGCCCCCATGTTCCTGTCCCCACCTCCAGGACGCCCGATCCAGCAAGGACGGGTTTCTCCAGCTCCCAACATCCGCTTTTCTCCTCAACCCCCTGATTTCTTCCTCCCTTTTGCATTGGGAGTGCCCCTCGTCCACAGGAGTGAATTTATTTCTACGTCACATCTGTCTTTGTAAGCTCACCTCTACCCGCACCGTCCCCTGGCTAACCTCGAAGGCTAGCACGGGCGGTCGGAGATGGTGGCACCCAGGATTTGTCCGTAACTGGAGCAGAACCGTGATGGGAGGAGGAAGGGCTTGGCAGTCCCCCTGCTCCCCGAGCTGCAGCGATGGTCCTCCTGCGGGCATGGTGGCAGGAGGACCCGTAGCAGGACCTGCCAGGGGGTCCACGGCCAACTGCTGTCGGTGCCCAACTGCTCAGCCCCCTGCTGCAGTTCTAGGCTCTTGCTCCCCCCCGCTGTGCTAATTAGGGCTGGAGCTAATTGGATTAAACTGGATATATGGCAGAAATCGTTCACGCTGAGGGTGGTGAGATGCTGGGACAGGTTGATGATGCCCCAAACGCTGGGCCAGTACTGGTTCGAGTAGCAGAAGGATGCCAGTCTGCAGGAGGACCCAAGCCAGCACCTCTCTGCTATGCCCAGGTCCTCACCAGCTGGGTGCTGTGTGAGGCTAAATCCCGGGCACCCACGTCCTTCTGCACATGGGGAGCAAGGGAAGAAAACCCTTTCTGCCGATGGTCCCACCTGCTCCTGGTGTCCACGAAAACGTGTCTGGCTCCCAAAGTCATTTGTCCCCAGCCTGGTGCTGGGCCACCAGCCTCCTCTGGGGCTTGGGGACACCAGAAAGCCATGCGTGAAGGTGGCTCTGTGGACACAGGGTTACTGGGCGGCTGGCCACCATCATCTGCTGTCCGCGGTGGGTCGGGGCGCACCGCTGATAACCCTGTCCGGTTGTTCTCTCCTAGTCGGAAGACCTCGGCGCCTGCGCCCAGTTTGAGAGCAGCAGGCAGACCAGGAACATGATGCCCAGCGCCAGCTGCGTCTTCCCCACCTTCAACCTGCGGAAGCCCTCCTCGGAGACGGACATTGAGAACTGGGCCTCCAAGCACTTCAACAAGCACACGCAGGGGCTCTTCCGGAGGAAGGTGTCCATCGCCAACATGCTGGCCTGGAGCAGCGAGTCCATCAAGAAGCCCATGATCATGACCAACGACCGCAACGTCAAGAAGGAGGCGTGCGAGATATTTAAACTGATTCAGATGTACATGGGGGACCGGCGGGCCAAGACGGACCAACTCAACGTGGCCTTGGAGATTGCCACCAAGGGCTGGAGCATGCAGGGCCTGCGAGACGAGCTCTACATCCAGCTGTGCCGGCAGACCACCGAGAACTTCCGATACGAGAGCCTGGCCCGGGGCTGGGAGCTCATGGCCATTTGTTTGGCCTTTTTCCCCCCCACTCCCAAATTCCATTCCTATCTAGAAGGATATATTTACAGGCACATGGATCCGGTGAACGACACCAAAGGTAAGGGACAAACCGCCGCCGGTGCCGTTAGCCCCCGCTGATGTCGCAGCCCATTCCTTGTGTTTGTTTCTCCTCTCCCCGTCGCATTCACGCACATCGTGCCCGTGCTGAAACATGGGCGAGAATCGCGGCGATAGCGTGCCAGGAGGCGCGGTGGCTGCGGAGCTGGCGTTAGCACCAACCCTCTCCCCGGCGCACAGCAACCCAGCACGAGGCCTGGCACGAGGTGAGCTTGGACACCTCCGCTCACGGCTCAGGCTCGGCCACCCCTGCTGCTGCCAGCGGTGCTGGGTGGGGATGAGCGAGGGGTCCCGTCATTTTGCATGGCCCCGTGCTCTAGTTTCATATTCCTTCTCTGCAAATCGGAGCTCGAGGGGCTCTGGGATGGCCGCATCCTGAAGATCCAGCGAATCCATCTCCTTGTAAGCGGTAGCAGAGACTTGAGAGCGGTTACGAAGAGAATCACAGACTTGCAGAATGGTTGAGGTCAGAAGGGACCTCTGGGTCCATCTGGCCCAGCCCCTGCTCAAGCAGAGACACCCAGAGCAGGTCAGACCTTGTCCAGATGGGTTTGAGGAGCCCCCAGTCCTTGGTCCCGGTGCCAGGGCTCTGGCACCCGCTGGGCCCAGCAGTGCTGCCTGGGGGCCAGGGGGAGCCTCCCGGGCTCCAGGCTGGGCCCGCAGCCTCCACTGCTGGCCCTGGGTCCCCCTGAGCAGAGCCCGTCTCCGGCCTCTCACACCTCCCTGCAGGGCCGCAGGGACGTGGGGGAGCTCCCCCGGAGCCTCCTCCTCCTCTCCAGGCCGAGCAGCCCCAGCTCTTGGGGTCTCTCCTCATGTCAAGGGGGCTCCAGGCCCTGCCGCCCCTCGGTGCCCTGCGCGGGGCTCTCCCCAGTGTGCCCAGCGCTCTCCAATGTACGCCCAGGGCTCGCTGGTACAGGGGGCCCAGTGCTCACCCCGTTTTCGATCCACCTCACTGCCTGGTCATCGAACCCATGCTTCAACGGCTTCTCTATAAAAACTTGAACTGAAAAATGCCAGGCAGACAGACGCCATCTACCACATCCATCTCCATGACGAGCCCCAGCCCCTCGGGGCTCTACATGGGGCCAGCAGGGGACAAAGCCCCCCGGGGGCATGGCACGGGGCCCGCGGCCACCACCAGCACCCGCAGCAGAGGCACCAAGCTCACTTCGCACCACGCCACGCGTTGGCTTTGCTGTGCCGCCGAGCGGAGACGCTGCCTGTGCCCACACCGCGTGTCGGCCCCACGCCGCCCCGCTCACGCCAATAGCCATGGCACTACCGAACGAGCCCTCGGCCCACCAGGGTGCTCGCCAGAGCTCGTGGGAGTGGGCAGGTTTGAAAGGCCCCTGCCCGTCCGGCCATTTTGTTGTTTTGTTCCATTTTTATTCACTTTGTGTTATTTCATTGTTACTTCCTTTTTTTTTTAGGTTTTATTTCATTATTTTTCATTTTTTTATTTTCTATTCCATGTTTTGTTTTCATTTTATATTTTTGTATTTATTTATATTTTATATTTTTATATTTTATCTCGTTTTGGTTTTTTTTTACTCTTTTTTAAATTGTATTTCATGTTATTTTGTTTTTACATTTGTATATTTTATCTCTTTTTATTTTGATTTATTTTATTGTATTTATTTTTATTTGCTTTTTTTCTATTTTTTAAATCTTGCTTTTATTTTATATCTCAGTCCGTTTTATATTTCATTTTGTTTCATTTTATTTTGTTCCATTCTGTTGTCTTCATCGCTTTGTTTGTTTCCCAGTGACACAGCACATTAAAGAGGTCCTGGAAAGGAACAGTAAGAAGAAATCCAAATTGAGAAAGAAACCCAAGCCCTATATCGAAGAGCATGATGGTAGGGGTCGTGTCACCGCTCGCTTGGGGCCCCCCTCTCTTGGCCCTCGTAGCAAAGCTGCTGCTTTTCGGCTTTCACCCCCCACTCCCCAGCTCCCCCTGGGCTCTGCTCGCTGCGTAGGTGCTTGGAGGGGCTGCGCTGCACGGGGAGCGGGGAGGAAGGGGCTCGGGGACCCCCCCGAGTGGCCGGGAGTCCCGAGTCTGCTCTTTGATGGTTGGACTTGGTGGTCAACTGATGATCTTCACTGACGGTTGGACTTGATCCATTGGTGATCTTTACTGATGGTTGGACTTGATCATCAGTTGATGATTTTCATTGGTGGTGGACTTGATGGTCAGCTGATGATCTTCATAGACAGTTGGACCTGATGATCAATTGGTGATCTTCATTGATGGTAGGACTGGATGATCATTTGGTGATCTTCCTGATGGTTGGACTTGATCATCAACTGATCTTCATTCGTGGTTGGACTGGATGGTCAGCTGATGATCTCAATTGATGGTTGGACTTGATCGATTTGTGATCTTCATTGACAGTTGGATTTGATCAATTGGTTATCTTCATTGACAGTAGGACTTGATGATCAATTGTTGATCTTCACTGATGGTTGGGCTTGATGACCAATTGATTATCTCAGTTGATGGTTGAACTTGATGATCAAATGGTGGTCTTCATTAAAGGTTGGACTTGATCAGTTGGTGATCTTCATTGACGGTTGGACTTATCAATTGGTGATCTTCACTGATGGTAGGACTTGATCAATCGATGACCTCAGTTGATGGTTGGACTTGATCAACTGATGGTCTTAACTGATGGTTGGACTTGATGATCTTAAGGGTCTTTTCCAACCTAAATGACTCTACCATCCTAATTTGGTGCAACGTGGGGCTGGCACCCCCAAGGTGTAGGAGGGAGCCCGCTGTCCCGTGTCCACCCTTCCATCCCTGCTCACCTTGGGGTGACGGAAGGTGCCTGGGCAGTGCTGTCCCAGGGGAGCAATGCATTGCACCCCACGGGCACGGCACAGAAGATGATGGGCATGGGGACCTGCAGGAACCGACACATCCCCTCCTTCCTCCTGGTGCTGGCCAAAGCAGTCCCAGGTGGGCACAGGCGTCGCCATGCGATGGCTTGTGCCGGCATCACCACATCTCGGTGCCATCATAGCTGGCATCAGGGCAGGGGGACCCCCTGGACTCCACACATGGGGGGGCTCCAGAAAACCCCGGAGAAACCCATTGCTGCCTTTGGCAGAGGCATCAGGGATGGAGGCAAACGATGACCTGAGTTTGGGTTTAATCACAACATTTTTGGGGGTGTCAGGATGGTGGAGGGGTAGTAATGCCGTCGGGCTGCTAACAAGGAGCTGACCACAGGATCTTCTGAAAGAGCACTTTGTTCCCTGCTTTGCACAAATATAAAATTAAAAATTAAAAATACATAAAGTAATAAATATATAAAATAATAATAATAATAAAATAAGTAAAAATAATCAATAATATATTTTAAATATTAGGAAAAAAAATGGGATTTTGCCTGGAGGAGGAAGCAGAAGGAGGCAGCACGTTGCTTCCCCTGTCCTCATCCATGTGGATGCCCAATTAAATCCCCAAAGGGCTGACCGCTGGGGATGGACCAGAGCCAGGCAGGGTGGTGGGGATGCTAAGGCTGCAGAGCGCTCCATTCTCTCGTTAATAGCTCGTTAGCGCCCAGCAAGACATCAGGTTAGGTGCCGGTGGTCCTTGAGCTGGTTGTCCCCCTTTCTTCTTCCCCGTCCCCGTTCCTCGCACAGGCGTGGGGGATGGTTAAGAAGGATCCAGTTTGTTTTGCTCTTGGATTGGGGAAAGTTTGGAAAATGGGGCCGTGCGTGCATCCCCTCCTGTGTCCTGCTGCAAAGCCATGGTCCTGCTGATGATGATCCAGCGGGCCACTGGCAGTGGTGGGGCTGGTCAGATCCTGCTCTTCAGAGCCACACCAAAACCAAAGCTTTTGTCCTGGACACGTTGTTCCCGGGATGTCCCCAGAGCTGGGCTGTCCCATCCCACTGCTCCGTGTCCACCTTGAGAAGACCCCCCCAGGGTGATGGGGACAGAGATGGAGCCACCACCCCTAGTGACGCCACGGTGGTGGCCCCCGATGATCCCCGGGGCAGGCAAGGGACGTCCCCACGGAGCCGGTCCCCTCGCCTGGTGGCTCCCCGACGTCCTCCTGATGGTGCTCTGCTCTCTCTTGCAGGGGTGGCCATCAGCACATACGCCAAGTACTGCTACAACAAGCTGCAGAAGGCAGCCCTGACCGGAGCCAAGAAGGTACGGCCGGGCCCCGCAGACGTGTTCCTGCCCACCAGAGCAGCACCACGGTGGGGATGGGGGCGAGCCACACCAGGGACAGGGCAGGATGGTGCCCGTGGGTCCCCAAAATTCCATGGGGGAAAGGCGTGGGACAGGCACGTCACCGTGAAGGGAGCACGGCCACAATCCAGGGCCTGAAGCAGAGCTTTGGCTCCAGAAGCGTCCAGGTGGCTCCTTAGGTCCTCAGTGCTGCCTGGAGGGGAGATGCAGGGCCAGATCCAGCTTCTGGGGGATCCCCGTGTTAGGAGGGCTTAGGCAGGTTGTGTTTCTGCTCTTCTGCATCCTACCGTGCCCATATCTGCTGCGTCCAGTCCACGCTGCATCATGTCATGCAGGCATCTGCTGCGTCCATCTCTTCTGCATCCCACCATGCTCGTGTTCTCCATCCTCCTCCTCCTCTGCATCCTGCTGTGCACGTCCTCTGTGTCCATCTCCTCCTCTGCATCCCACCACGCACACATCCTCCGCGTCCTTTTCCACCTCTGCATCCCACCACGCTCACGTTCTCCGTGTCCGTCCCTTCTGCATCCCACCACACACAGGGCTCAAGGTCTGCAGGTTCCTCCCAAATCAGACTCAAAGGTCCATGTGGTGGGACTGGCACGGAGCAGGACCCCCCCACCCACCTCGTGTCCCCCAGCCAAGCACCGCAGGCAGGGACAATGACCACACGGTGGCCGCTCTGTCTCCCGCAGGGCCTGAAGAAACCGAACATCGAGGAGATCCGCCACGCCAAGAACGCCGTCTTCAACCCCTCCATGTTCGGGAGCTCCCTGCAGGACATCATCGCCATGCAGAAGGAGCGCTACCCCGACCGGCAGCTGCCCTGGGTGCAGACGCGCCTCTCCGAGGAGGTGCTGGCGCTCAACGGGGACCAGACCGAAGGCATCTTCAGGTACAGCCCCATGTTGCCTGCGGTGGGGTTGTCACCACCCCACGGGTGCCCTTCCTTTGGGGTGAGGAGCAACCCCCCCAAGCTTCTCCTTGCTCCAACCCACGGATTGTCTTCTCGGGGATTTGAAGAGTGAGCCCTTTCCCTGATGCCCACCATGGGCATGTTGGGGGCTCGGGCTCTGGTGGGGACAACCCACATGGGGACACGATGGCCCCATGGTTCCCATGACACATGTCCCCCACACAGGGTCCCCGGGGACATTGATGAGGTCAACGCGCTCAAGCTGCAGGTGGACCAGTGGAAGATCCCCACGGGCTTGGAGGACCCCCACGTTCCCGGTAGGGGCCGAGCGGGCACGGGGGCGCGGGGTGGGGGCAGAGCTGCAGCCCCGTGTCTCACGGCTGCCCTCGGCCCGCAGCGTCCCTGCTGAAGCTGTGGTACCGGGAGCTGGAGGAGCCGCTGATCCCCCACGAGTTCTACGAGCAGTGCATCACCCACTACGAGAACCCCGAGGCAGCCATCGCTGTCGTCCACTCTCTGCCCAGGATCAACAAAATGGTGCTGTGCTACCTCATCCGCTTCCTACAGGTACGGACGGGGTCCCACCACACCCACGGAGCCGTCCCCAGCCCCGCTGCTGGTTTTGGGGTGCTGGCACAGGGTTTTGGGCTCCCCAACTCGCACAAGGGTCTCCTATCTCATCCAAGGAGCTGGTTCCCCGCTCACCACTGTGCTCCTCTTCCCCAGGTGTTTGTGCAGCCGGCCAACGTGGCCGTCACCAAGATGGACGTCAATAACCTGGCCATGGTGATGGCTCCCAACTGCCTGCGCTGCCAGTCGGACGACCCGCGGATCATCTTCGAGAACACCCGCAAGGAGATGTCCTTCATCCGGGTGCTCATCCAGCACCTCGACACCAGCTTCATGGAGGGTGTCCTATAGCAGCACGCGGGGCGAAGCCACCACCCGATCCCACCGCCACCCCGTCCACCCCGACCCAACATGGCCGAGGAGCACAAGCCAGGTCCCCTGCTCGCTCCCGATGCTCCGGCCACCTCACTGCCCACCTCCCCACCGGACGTTTTGGGGGGTCCTGGACTCGCAGCACCCACCCAGGAGCACCCCAGGGTGGCATGGCTGTCACGGGTGGTGTGGGTGGCCATGGGCGCAGGTGGCCGTGGGGACCGGGTGACGGCATTGGGGACAAGCGGGTCCCAGTTCAGCAATAACCTGTGTCCGTGGGGTCTGGCACGGCCACCGCTGTGGACCAGGTGACAGCAGAGTGGGGCGGGAAACACAACGTGCGCCTGGAGCAGGTGGCACTTCAGGGACAAGAGGAACAAACGTCCCATGGACATGTGCCACGTCCCTGCAGGTGCTGGGGGCCCCCGGGTGGCTCAGTCCCCTGCCATTGCCCACCCGGGGATGCTGGGGGAGCTGGGCAGGCTGGTCTTGTCCCATCCTGGTGCCCGTCCCTCGGAGCAGCACTGGGGAGCACAACCCATCAGCACCACCAGGTCCTGAGGGACCCATCTCACCACCACCAGGCCCTGAAGGACCCATCTCACCACCACCAGGCTTTGAAGGACCCATCTCACCACAACCAAGCTCTGAAGGACCCATCTCACCATACATCAGTGCCACCAGGCCTTGAAGGACCCATCTCACTACCAACAGGCCCTGAAGGACCCATCTCAC
>NW_023311174.1:883-2801 GCF_011077185.1 Oxyura jamaicensis | reverse complement strand
CCATCTCACCACAACCAGACTCTGAAAGACCCATCTCACCACCACCATGCCCTGAAGGACCCATCCCAACATCCTTCACTACCACCAGGTCCTGAGGGACCCATCTCAACATCCTTCACCACCACCAGGCCCTGAAGAACCCATCTCACCACCCCTCAGCACTGCCTGGACCCAGAGGACCTATCTCAGCACCCACCACGTCCCCCAGGCCCTGCTGGATCCATCACAGTACCCAACATCTACACTCAGCCCCAGAGAGCCCATCTTGGCCACAGACATCTCTACTTGGCCCTGCCTGACCCATCCTGGCACCCTTTGTCTCCGGGTCCTGAGGGGAAGAGGTGTGAGGAGCAGCTGAGGTCCCTGGGTTCGTTCAGTCTGGAGCAGGCCAAGGGGAGGCCTCATGGCGGCCTGCAGCTCCCTCACGAGGGGAGTGGAGGGGCAGGCGCTGAGCTCTGCTCTCTGGGGACAGCGACAGGACCCGAGGGGACGGCATGGAGCTGGGACAGGGGAGGGTCAGGCTGGGGGTTAGGGAAAGGTTCTGCACCCAGGGGTGGTCGGGCACTGGGACAGGTTGCCCAGGGATGTGGTCACGGCACCGAGCCTGAAGGAGGTCAAGGAGCGTTTGGACCTGGTTGTTTGGACCTTGGGTGGCTCTGCGTGGAGCCAGGAGTTGGACTTGATGTGGGTCCTTCTGGGTCCCTTCCAACTTGGGATATTCTGTGATCCCGTGATCTTGGCGCCCATCAGCTCCTCCAGGTCCTTCTGGACCCATCTTGGCACCCATCAGCTCTTCCTGATTCTTCTGGACCCATCTTGGCACCCATCAGCTCCTCCTGGTCCTTCTGGACCCTTCTTGGCACCCACAATCTCCTCCTGGTCCTTCTGGATCCATCTCAGCGCCCGTCGGCCGCTCCTGGCCCTTCCTGGTGCGCCCTGGCACCCACCACCTCCCGGTCCATCTGGCCACATCTTGGCACCTGACGTCTCTGCTGGCCCTGCCTTGGAACCCATCTCCTGGTCCTTTTGGACCCAACTTGGCACCCACGATCTCCTCCTGGTCCTTCCGGACCCATCTCGGCACCCATCATCTCCCCCTGGTCCTTCTGGAACCATCTTGGCACCCACGATCTCCTCCTGGTCCTTCTGGACCCAACTTGGCACCCATCAGCTCCCCCTGGTCCTTACGGACCCATCTTGGACCCCACCACCTCCGGTCCTTCTGGACCCACCTCAACACCCATCAGCTCCTCCCGGTCCCACCAACCCGCCCCCCAGGTGCCCACCACCTCCTCCCAGTCCCCCCCCCAGGCCACCACTGCCTGTCCCCGAGGACCCCCCAACGCGTCCCCCCCAGGGCCACCACGGCGTCGCCAGTGAGCAAGTGCCTTCTGCTCCCGGCGACCACCTTGGGGGGGGGGGGGGGGCCCCCCTGGGGGGGGGGGGGACACGGCACGCGTTTCGGGAGGGGGGGCCCCCAGGCCAGTCAGAGTGTATAGAGCTATAAAGAGAGATATTACATAGAAACGTTTGCTAACGAGATAGTTTTAATTGCAGATGCTATTTTATCGCCGCCGCCCGCCCCCTCCTCCTCGCCCCGGGGGCCACCGCGTTGTCCCCAGCCGGGGGCAGTGGGGGCGGCGGCGGGGACCCCCTCCCCCCCCCCGGGCTCGGACAGAAGTTGTACAGAGATTTTTGTAAGCGGCCGCGGTCCCCCCCTGGGTTCGGGCACCCGGATTTCGTTCTCGTTGTTGTAAACTCTTTAATTTTATTTTATTTCATTTTATTTTATTTTATCTCGTTTCATTTTATTTTATTTTATTTTATTTTATTTTATTTTATTTTATCTTATTTTATCTTATTTTATCTTATTTTATTTTATTTGTTGAGTTTTTTCCCCCCTGGATTTTATATATTG
>NW_023311174.1:0-783 GCF_011077185.1 Oxyura jamaicensis | reverse complement strand
TCTTCCGATCTTTTCCCCTTTTTTCCCTCTTTTTTTTTCCCCCTTTTTCACCCTTTTTTTCCAATTTTTCCCCCTTTTTCCCCCCTTTCCCCCCCTTTCCCCCTTTTTTCCCCTTTCCCCCCTTTTTCTTCCTTCTCCCCCTTTTTCCCCCATTTTTCCCCCTTTCTTCCCCTTTTTCCCCTTTCCCTCCTTTTCCCCCTTCCCCCCCTTCTTTTCCCCTCTCTCCCTTTTTCTTCCCCTTCTTTTCCCCCTTTTTTTCCTTCCCCCCCTTTTCCCCCTTTCTCTCCCTTTTTTCCTCCCTTTTCCCCCCTTTTTTCCCTTTTCCCCCCCTTTTCCCTTTTTCTCTCCCTTTTCCCACTTTTTTTCCCTTTTTTCCCACCCCCTTTTCCCCCCTTATTCCCCTTTTTTTATATTCCCCCCCCTTTTTCCCCCCATTTTGACCCCTTTTTTTCCCTTTCCCCCCCCTTTTCCCCCTTTTTTCCCCCTTTTCTTTTTTACTTTTCCCCCTCTTTTTCCCCCTCTTCCCCCCCTTTCTCTCCAATTTCCCCCTTTTCCCCTTTTTTTCCCCTTTTTTCTACTTTCCCTCTTTTTCCCCCTCTTCCCCCCCTTTTTTCCCCCCATCCCCCCCCCTTTTCCCCCCTTTCCCCTTCTCCCTTTTCCTTTCCTTTTCAGCGCTGCGTTTTTTAATTTATTACGTCAAAACCACTAAAAAATCAATTAAAAAAAAATAAATAAAGGAACAGAGCCCAACCCGCTCCCCCGCCCCGAGGCGGGGGGGGGGGG
>NW_023311173.1:0-3498 GCF_011077185.1 Oxyura jamaicensis | reverse complement strand
TCTCAGGATGTTGTGTATGAAGATGCACTCCCTCTGCTTTCAGATTAGCACTTGCAGTGAGGAAGAAAGCTCATCAACTCCAACTCCTGCTTATGTTCCCAACAGGCTGCTCTAGTAACATGTCCCATTGGATGACTTGGCAGCCTAGATGTCAGCAATGCAGCTTGGGATCACCTTCTCCGAGTTCAGTTGCAAGGGATGAGCAAGGAATTGTTCCTGGCTTGATGGAAAGCTGTTCTAAAGTCTGTTTTCTAACCCTCTTCCAGGTCCTTCTCTGTCCATCAGTCTGTCCTACCAACTCTGGTGGGAGTGTCAAGTTGTGGCAAGAGGGATTTCCTATTCCTAATGTGACCTGCTGGACACCAGCTTTCCTAGGAAACCGCCGATGTTGCTGAGGAGGCAGCAGGATCAAAGCCCTAGCTGATGAAGATATCATAAGTCTGGGGAGGCTCTGGCATTTCTGTACAATGCTGCTCCCTGATTGTGACCCAGGACTCAGGTTCTGAATGAAGCAAAGCAAGCTAGAGGAAAACTGGATGTCCTGGTAAAAGTCTTAGATTCATTCATTTCTTTCTTTCTTTCTTTTTCCTACTTCACTTGTAGGCAAATCTAAATCTTTAAAGCATTGGTTGGAAAACACAGTTTTATGGCAATGATGAGGGGTGTGCCCCTGAACCTTGTTTGGAACCTGTTTAACCTCACTTTGGTTAGAGGAGACCTCTGCTCAAATTGATGCTTCCCATGATCAAGCGCTATTCTTTTGGTATTCTTTTCTCTGATGATCGTAAGGGAGGCTGAGAAGAGTTCTAAGTCTGATTCATCTTTTCTTTTGCAGTATCCAAAGCTCCATATTCCAGCTGCTCTTCCTCTCTGATCTTCCAAGCTTCCCAGGCCAAAAGAGAATGGAGATGAGGAAGGAAATAGAGAATGCTGATGAATATTTCCAATCCCCACCCGTAAGTTTTGTGAAAGAAGCAGGTGCATTTCTGTAGGGGTAGAAAGTCAGTAAAATAATGATTGTGCACTTGAAGGCAAGGAATAGGATAGAAATGAAGCCTGCAAGGCCCTGGGTAAAGGCAGTCTTTAGGCTGCTTCTAGATCCACAGTTTCTTGGGTTATTCCCCAGCCTCATGTCCACTTGCTTAGAAGCTGGGAAGACTGCAAGCACTCCTAGTGTTTTTCATCCCCTCTGGGTAAAGGTAGAGGAATTTTCCCTGGCTAGCAAAGCAGAAATGACAAAGAGACCCCCCTCTGGGTCTTCCCAATGCTCATCACATCACCCAGACTGGCTAAGTAGAGATGCTCCAGTAGAGATGCAGAGAGATGCAGTACAGATGGTGGTAGAGATGCTCTAGCATGGACATGACACACTTGGACAGCATCTTTGCTCTGACAGCAACTGATGGCTTGGTTCTTCACATCAAGCAGAGCAGTTTCCTTGTCTGCGGAACCTGCAGGCTGACCTCTCGTTTGTATCTGTGCTGGACTGAGGGGAATGTTTGGAACACACACTCATGCTGTATTCACTTGAACTTGGAGAAGAGAGAGCAAGAAGATAACCTGCAGATCAGTTGCTTAGGTTTCAGTCTGTCTGTCTCTCTGTTGGTCTGTCTGTCCATCTATCTATCTATCTATCTACAGGCATATCTATTTAATTCTTGATTTCCTTATTTTAAAGAAATCTTTTGTTCACTAACATGAATCCTCTGCCTGTTACTAAGGTATGGGACACACCTGGACACTATCGTAGTGTATAAATTCTTTTCATCTCGTCCTTGCTATGGTTACTGTAGTTTAAGAATAATTGTGCATCAAATTACCTGCTTTTACTCTTTAACTATATAAATATATATATGTCTACTTCTCTTCTAAAGTCCTATAAAGAGGAGTGAACTCCAAAGGAAAGAGAACCCAACTGGATTTCCATTTCTCAATTAACCAGTAAAAAATCCCATCCTACTCTTGTCTAACAAGATTTCATTGCACAGGAGTTCTTTGCCTAACCCTGCAGTTGCCCCCTAGGCACTGCAATTGCTTCCTTGTTCTCCTCCGTCACTTGTTTGTCATGTTGACTTTTCTAACCAATCCTTCATGGTCCAACATTGGCTTTCTTGACCTCCTTAGATCTCAAGAGAATAAGGCATTTGCTTCAGAGGACAGGACTTGGATGCTTTCTAGGGCTAACGTCCACAGTTCTCCAAGCCCTTTCCATCAGGGATTTCCATCTCTCTCCATCTTTCCATCTTCCTTCAGAACTCTGAACTTCCTCTAGGGATTAGGTGAAGAAGAACACGGAAAGCAGCTGCAGCCCTAGCAGCCATAGGAAGGCCACGCTTCTGTTAGGAAGTAATTCTGAGCGATTCCATGGTGGCCTTGGGACAGATTGACTCTGGTCCCCTGGACTAAGCATCCCCAAGGGACATGTCAGCCCTCTGGGAATGATCTGTCATTCTCTCTTCCCCTGCAGTCTCCCTCAGGACAGGGTGAATGTTCATTGCCCATGTGGAAAGGAACTCCTCAGTTAGCTGTTTCTAACCCAGATCTCTTTCTTGGCTTCTCTTGACAGAAACCACTTGGCCAGCCAAGCGAAATTGTTGACCATGGAAGGAGTGGAACTACTTCCAAAGCTTAGGTGCTGCTGCTTCCAAGCAAAAGTGCACTGTAGGCGGGGACAGAGCAAGAGGACCTGTCCAAGCCAGGCTGGAATTGAAAGTCACCTGCCTGAGGCACAGCAAGAAGTCAGCGATTCCCAGTTGGAGACTGTGGCTGGCCTAGAAACACAGCAGCTGGGAGGCTTCTGATTGCTGCTGCTGCATTCCCACGGATCAGGCAGGGAGAGAAGCTGCGAGAGTGCCTGAAGCGACTGGAAGTGACGCTTCTGCCCCTTCTGCACTGAAATGTGTGACCGAAAGGAGGAGAGAGGGGCAGAGGAGGGGAGGGGAGGGCAGGGGAGGGGAGAGGAGAACAGGGGAGGGGAGGGGAGGGCAGGGGAGGGCAGGGGAGTGTAGGGGTGCATTTGATAGTGGAGTTTAGGGGAGCGTAGGGGAGTGTAGGGGAGGGGAGTGTAGGGGAGGGGAGTGAAGGGGAGGGGAGTGTAGGGGAGTATAGGGAAGGGGAGGGGAGGGGAGGCAATTGTAAGGGAGGACAGAGTAGGTAGTAAAGGGGAGGTGAGTGTAGAAGAGGGGAGTGTAGGGTAGTACAGGGGCGGGCAGCGTAGGGGAGTTTAGTGTAGGGGAGTGTAGGGGAGGTGAGTGTAGGGGAGCGTAGGGGAGTGTAGGGGATGGGAGCGTAGGGTACGGGAGTGTAGAGCAGTGTAGGGGAGGTTGGGGTGGGAAGGGAAGGGGAGAGAATGGGAGGGGGAGGGGAGTGCTACCGTCAATCAAATTTCCCAATAAATGACTTTTTGCGTCTGGATCCAAAGATTTCTGTTGCCATTCATTCCACAAGCTGATTTATCCCTGCAGTCTGCATATTGCCCAGTGCCAAGAAAGGTCTGGC
>NW_023311172.1:0-2673 GCF_011077185.1 Oxyura jamaicensis | reverse complement strand
ACTTCAAACAGCTTTATCAAATACTACATGCCACACCTTTAACACCTTCAACAACCCTTTTAACACTTCCTTTATCTTTCTCCAGCCTGTACTTTTCTAATGCCAGTAGCAAAGGCTCAGTCAGGGGCCAACTTAATTCCATACCTTTTCCCTCCAAGATGCTGAAACAACATAGCAGTATATAACATTTCATCCCATTTCCCTTCTCTCCTCAAAAACATTAACTGTAACAAAGTATTATAGTTTAAAGTTCCATCAGAAGGCCACTTTTCTCCACATTCCAGCTTATAATGCGGCCACCATTGATTACAATATTTTATCAATGTTTTCCTGTTCACGCTTCCACCAGCGAACCCTCCAATATCCTTCCAATGACTTAAAACACATCCTAAAGGACTCTTCTTTAGAAGTCCACCACTTTGTTTTCCTCCCATTTTTCCAATTCACACTTTCAGGATACCCCTTTAACACTTCCAAAATACAGCACGCAGGTATCTTTTTACAGCAACACCAAGAAACTATTATTACCAAAAGTATAGGTAAAATCGCAATAACAACAATCAGAGTCAAATTCCGCATTCGATAGGTCAGAAAACCAAAATAAGTGAGGGAGGTGCTTTTGGTTTCTTTCCTTTGTTTCTCACTTCTCTAGCTTGTTAGTAATAGGCAATAAATCTTACTATCTCCCTATGCTGAGTCTGTTTTGCCAGTCATTATAATTAATGCTTGATCTCCTTGTCCTTATGTCAACCCCTGAGCCCCTTTCATCGTATTTTCTCCCCATTCTTCTTTGAGGAAGGGGAGTGAGAGAGCGGTTGTGATGGAGCTCGGCCGCCCACCCAAGTAAAATCACGAAAGCAAGGCTTTCGATACTGTCTCCCATGAGATCCTGATAGCAAAGCTGAGAAAGTGTGGGATAGAGGAGTGGACGGTGAGGTGGGTTGAGAATTGGCTGACTGGCCGAGCTCAGAGGATGGTGATCGGCAGAGCAGAGTCTGGCTGGAGACCTGTGACTAGTGGTGTTCCCCAGGGGTCGGTGCTGGGTCCGGTCTTGTTCAACATCTTAATTGACGACCTTGATGACGGAATAGTGTCTGCCCTCAACAAGTACGCTGATGACACAAAGCTGGGAGGAGAGGCTGACATGCCAGAAGGCTGTGCTGCCATTCAGCGAGACCTGGACTGGCTGGAGAGATGAGCAGGAAGAAACCACTTGCCCATTTGCCGAGGCGATCACCCCCGGGGCAGATGTGCTCTGCAGCGGAGCGGGGGATCGGGACAGGCAGGGCTATTTTCCCGGCATCGAGGCCACTCGAGGCAGCCGCCACAACCCGGCAGCCCTCGTGAGGGACGCTGACGAGGCGTAGGCGGAGCCAGCAGCGCCCCCTCCCTGGCCGTTCAAAAGCAGCCCCTCGGGAGCGCGAGCGACCAGGACGGGCAAACAGGGCGGGGCGCGTCAGAAAGGCAGGGCGCGGCAGTTCGCGCACGCAGGGCGAGCAGGGAGGGCAGAGCGATCCCCCGCCCCTAAGAACACCTCAACTGACGGTTTTCGACCACTAGCTAGGCCACTCCAGACGGAGTGCCCGCTCAGAAATGCGTCAGTGCAGGTCTCTGGATGCAGGGAGTGCCAGAGCCTGCTGCTGCTGCCGCCATCTGAGGGAGGCAGAGATACTGTGTGTGAGGTGCGAGCAGGTGGATGACCTGGTCCACCTGGTGGCAGAGCTCAAGGAGGAGGTGGAGAGGTTGAGGGCCATCAGGGAGTGTGAGCGGGAGATAGACTGGTGGAGCAACTCCCTGCAAGGCCTGAAGGAGAGGCACCGGGGTGAGACTCCCCAGATGGGGGTGGACCCCCTGCCCGGTCGCTGTCGGGCAGAGAGAGGGGACCTAGGAGTTGAGGAGGAGTGGAGACAGGTCCCTGCTCGGCGTTGCAGGAAACTCCCCCCACTGCCTGCCCCACCTTCCCAGGTGCCCTTACGCAACAGGTTTGAGGCCCTGGAGCTAGAGAGAGCGGTGGATGAGGTTGTGGCAGAAAAGTTAACCAGGAAGCCCAGGGCGAGGAAGTCTGCTCCATGCCTCAAGACTGCTCCCACCAAGAAGGAGAGAAGGGTGATCGTGGTGGGCGACTCCCTTCTCAGAGGTATGGAGGGCCCTATCTGTCGGCCTGACCCCACCCGTAGGGAAGTCTGCTGCCTCCCTGGGGCTGGGGTCAGGGATGTCGCCAGAAAGCTTCCCAACCTGGTTCGCCCCTCTGATTACTACCCACTACTGATAGTCCAGGCTGGCAGTGATACCATTGATGAGAGAAGCCTGAAGGCTATCAAACAGGACTTTAGGGGGCTGGGACGGTTAGTGGACGGAGCGGGAGTACAGGTGGTGTTTTTGTCCATTCCTACAGTGGCAGGGAATGGTTCAGAGAGGACACGAAAAGCCCACCTGATAAACACGTGGCTCAGAGGCTGGTGCCAACACAGAAGTTTTGGGTTCTTTGACCACGGGGCGCTCTACTCGGCACCTGGCCTGATAGCCGCAGAAGGGTCCCAACTGTCCGCAAGGGGAAAACGGATCCTGGCCCAGGAGCTGGCAGGGCTCATTGAGAGGGCTTTAAAATAGGTGAGAAGGGGGGCAGGGATGAAACAAAGCCTGTTGGAGGTGTGCCAGGGGGAACAGTGGCAA
>NW_023311171.1:0-16268 GCF_011077185.1 Oxyura jamaicensis | reverse complement strand
CCTGCCTCTTGACAACCCCTTACGAGGAAGTTGTAGACTGCGATGAGGTCTCCCCTCAGCCTCCTCTTCTCCAGGCTGAACAGGCCCAGTGACCTCAGCCGTTCCTCGTACGTCTTCCCCTCCAGGCCTTTCACCATCTTCGTAGCCCTCCTCTGGACACTCTCCAACAGTTTCATGTCCTTTTTATACTGTGGTGCCCAGAACTGCACACAGTACTCGAGGTGAGGCCGCACCAGCGCAGAGTAGAGCGGGACAATCACCTCCCTTGACCTACTAGCGATGCCGTTCTTGATGCACCCCAGGATACGATTGGCCCTCCTGGCTGCCAGGGCACACTGCTGGCTCATATTCAACTTGCTGTCTACCACGACCCCCAGATCCCTCTCTTCTAGGCTGCTCTCCAGCGTCTCATCGCCCAGTCTGTACATGCAGCCAGGGTTTCCCCGTCCCAGGTGCAGGACCCGGCACTTGCTCAGTTGGGCCTTACTTACTTCAGTTGGGCCTTAGCCTTCTCCCCCAGCCTTGCCATTGGTCCCCCTGGCACACCTCCAACAGGCTTTGTTTCATCCCCGTCCCCCTTCTTACCTAGTTTAAAGCCCTCTCAAAGAGCCCTGCCAGCTCCTGGGCTAGGATCTGTTTTCCCCTTGGGGACAGTTGGGACCTGTCTGCGGCCATCAGGCAGGGTGTCGAGTAAAGCACCCCGTGGTCGAAGAACCCAAAATTCCTGTGTTGGCACCAGCCTCTGAGCCACGTGTTTATCAGGTGGGCTTTCCGTGTCTTCTCTATACCCCTCCCTGCCAGAGTAGGGATGGACGAAAACACCACCTGCATTCCTGCTCCGTCTACTAACCATCCCAGCCCCCTAAAGTCATGTTTTATAGCCTTCAGGCTTCTCTCATCAATGTTATCGCTGCCAGCCTGGACTATCAGTAGTGAGTAGTAATCGGAGGAGTGAACCAGGTTGGGAAGCTTTCTGGCAATGCCTCTGACCGTGGCCCCAGGGAGGCAGCAGACTTCTCTATGGGTAGGGTCAGGCCGACAAATAGGGCCCTCTGTTCCCCTGAGAAGGGAGTCGCCCACAACGATCACCCTTCTTTCCTTCTTGGTGGGAGCAGTCTTGAGGCGTGGAGCAGACTTCCTCGCCCTAGGCTTCCTGGGTAAACTTTCTACCACATCCTCATCCACCGCTCTCTCAAGCTCCAGGGCCTCAAATCTGTTGCATAAGGGCACCTGGGAAGGTGGGGCAGGTAGGGGGTGGCGTTTCCTGCAACATCAAGCAGGAACCTGTCTCCATTCCTCCTCCACACCTGGGTCCCCTCCCTCTGCCCGATAGTGACCGGGCAGGGGGTCCACCCCCAGTTGGGGAGTCTCACCCCGGTGCCTCTCCTTCAGGCCTTGCAGGGAGTTGTTCCACCAGTCTATCTCCCACTCACACTCCCTGATGGCCCTTAACCTCTCCACCTCCTCCTTGATCTCTGCCACCAGACTGACCAGGTCATCCACCTGCTCGCACATCACGCACACAGTATCTCTGCCTCCCTCAGATGGCAGCAGCAGGCTCTGACACTCCCTGCATCCAGAGAACTGAACTGCCGCATTTTTGAGCGTGCAGTCTGTCTGGGTGGCTACAGACTTTCTAGAGAGAGCTCTCTGCCTAGCGTGGACCATCGCAGCCTAGCTAGTGGTAGAAAGCCATCAGATGAGTTGTTCTTAGGGGCGGGGGGGGGGATCGCTCTGCCCTCCCTGCCTGCGCGAACTGCCACGCAAACTGCCGCATCCCGCCCTTCCGACGTGCCCCGCCCTGTTTGCCCGGCCTTGTCGCCGCGCTCCTGGTCGCTCGTGCTCCCTAGGGGCTGCTTTTGAACAGCCGGGGAGGGGGCGCTGTTGGCTCCGCCTACACCTCGTCAGTGTCCTTCACGAGGGCTGCCGGGTCGTGGCGACTCTCTCGGCTGCCTCGAGTAGCCTCGATGCCAGGAAAATAGCCCTGCCTGTCCAAATCCCCCGCTCCGCTGCAGAACACGTCTGCCCCGGAGCCGCAGCATTTTCCCTCCATGATTCTGAAAAAACATATCAGTATAGCATATTTCATCCCATTTTCCTTCTCTCCTCCCTCTTCCACTCTGGATATTCCTACCTGAAGTGGCCAGCCTGGCCACACTTAAAACATCTTATCAAAGCCTGTCCCTGCTAGGATTCAGGCTGCAACACAGGTAGCTTTCCTTGCCTGCCATTCCTTCATCTCTCTTCCTCTCCTTTCCTTCCTGGTCCTGACTCCCCCTGAAGATTTTCTTCCTCTTTCTCCAACCCTCTGTCTCACTACCTGCTACACTGTCAATACCATTAGTTTCGCTCTCTGCTTTTCCTTCTCATCTCCCCTCCGGACATACACCTTCAGGGCCTCCTGCATGAGGGCCCCCAGTGACTGTTCACTACATTCTCCCACCTTCTGGATCTTTTTCTGTGTATCTTGCCAGGCTTTTATCACAAAATGAACTTTCAAGAGCCCTTGGGATACCGGGTCCTCAGGATTCATCCCCGAGTACTTTCTCATTCTCACCCCAAGTCTCTCATATGATTTCTGTGTTGCGCATTATTATTATTCCAGCCAGGATCGGCAAGTGGGTATTTCTGCTCTGCTGGTATTACCCCCTGGTCCTGGAGGATGAGCCCTTTCCCATTCTTGTATAGCAGCTCTCCTGATCACTCCCCTTTCTTCCCCTGTAGACAACATACCTAGTAGAGACATCATTTCCCCCCAAGAGTATAAGTTAGGCCCTAGGAACTGGTCTAATTGTTCAGCTAGTCTGATGGGGTCCTCAATTAAAGACTTCATTTCCTTCTTAAAACTCCTAACCTCTCTGCTGGTAGGGTGGGGGCGGGAGGGGGTTCACCTAAGAGAATACACAGTTAGTGTTAGTTCTGTTAGTATCAGGGAAGGCAAAATTCTCAATATCTCTTCTACCTTATTCTAATTCTTACCAGAGCCTGGAGTAGGCTCCTTCTCTAGGGACAGTGTTAATTGCAGTCCCTGTCTCCGTTCCTGGAGCAGCTGCTGTTGCCACCAGTGCAATATTAGGATTATAGGGAGCATAACTTGTCTCCATCTCTGAAAAAGGAATCTTACTGTTTACATATAAATTTAAAGCCTGAATTTTCATCAGACTCGTATTTTGGCCAAAATACTGCTGTTTCCTTAATTGGTTCTTTTGTCCAGACTGATACACAATATTTAACCATTTCCTTCTTTTATCATCTCCTCTAATTTTGGGATTATTTTTCCAATTTCTTATTCTTCAGGAAGGACTGTCAGTAGGCACTCCGTCAGGGATATCTCCCTGTCCCCTGGAACTCATATTTTTCCATTTTTCCTAACCCTTGTCAGTGTGCTGCTACAGAAATTTCCCTCCTGCAGGGTACCACACACTAACATTCCAATTCTGGAAAATGGGGGTGTACTGCCAAGCACTTTACCATGCAAGGTGTACCACACACCTATGAGTTTACCAGATTCCCTGGTGTACTGCCAAGCACTTCTCCATGCAAGGGGTACCGTACGCCAGATTTCCTGAGACTCTTCCTTTCTCTCTCTTATCTCAAACTTTGTCTGTCTCCGGCCGTGCCCCTCACGGAGCTACAGAACCGCGGATCAGGACTCCACACTCGCTTTGTACAAAAGTATGTCTCAATCGCACATCACACAGTCTCACCCGACCCCCAAGGCAATACTTAATATTTCTTACCTTGGTCTGTGCACAGTTACTGGATCAATTCTCAAACCTGGAGCACCTACCTTCTTCCCTTCCCCAGTACTTCTTGGATCCTTCCTCTTTAATCAGTCTCGGGCCCTTTGTCAGCTCACCTCAGAACCACCACCATTGATGCACAGGACCGCTGAAATCAGCGGGGCATGCCTTCCTGTTGCTGCAGCGGTGGGGCTCCCCAGTAGGTGACTGGATCCCAGATTAGCCCCCAAATTGTGAGAAACACTCTGTAGCCAATAACAGGCTCAGATGAGGATCTCTGTGAAGCAGCAGTTTTATTCGCGATTGCAGTGGCAAGGGTCTCACAATCAGGAGCACGCCTACTAGTCACATAGTACAGTTTATATACTTTATTTCTCGACAACCAGGACCCTCCCCTGTTTCCACATTGACTGGGTAATCCAGGTTCACACACTATCCGATGCTTCACAGACAATACATGGCTTTCTGTTGCCAGCCTGTTATTTTTCAAATTTCTTTTGACTTTTTTACTCTTTGAAGTGGTAATGTTTCTTCACTTATCTGACTTGACACCGTGATTTTTGCCTAATTGCACTAAGGGGTCTGGTTGTCTGCATAGTCTTTTAAGCTTTCTTATCACTGCCATCCTTCCCAAACTGATCCTGCGTGGTCTTACGACTATATGTTATCTAGAAAATGTTTTAGGATGTCTTGATGGGCTACATATAGCCATATATGTAAAATATATATATTTACATACACACACATATATATACGTACATACAGTGAGAGGGAGAAGAAAGGCCAATCATACAGTGTTTAGATCCAAATTTGGGTCACAGATATAAAAGATTCAGCTTCAGGACATACTGATACTCGGTGGATTTATTTACACTCACAGTTTACTTAACGGACTTCATTAGGATTCAGGAGAATTAATGTGCAATATACCAGATTAATCCATACCATAGATATGAGCCTATGGGTAAAATCTGGGCCCCTTTGGAATCAATGCAGAAATTCCCAAAGGACTAAAAACTTCTTTCTGTCTAGGAATCATTCCCTTTGGTCTGACACTGCACCCCTTACAGGAGTGGGAAGCAGCTGTAAAGATTTAACGAATGAAAATGAATATAATATCCAGCAAAACTAGAGTGGAAATTATAAGTAGGCAAATGAACTAGCAGTTACTCAAATTTAAATCTATTGAGGATGCTGGGGTTAATGACTAGTTTATGCACTACATTTCCTTCCTTTAATAATATTTTAATATTGTTGTATTTTATTTTAATTACATTCAATCTTAGTTTTTCTGTTACTTTATAGAGGAAGCACATTTGTGCTCGTTAGCTTGGAAAAAAAGCAAGAAGCAAATGTCAAACTTATACTATCATATGGGATCTAAAGCTTGGTTTAATTCCAGTTAAGACAGATCTAAATTAAAACTATTTTCCTTTCCCTGTGGACCCATTATGCAAAGATGACAGGCCCCTGAGTGTGTGTGTTTGGGAGACGATATGTATTATTGAAAGATTATTAACAAAGCCTAAGAGAGAAGTAGAGACAAGGAGAAGAAAGATGTAATGGATGATTTTGGATATTAAGACTTAAATGAGTTTCTCACCCTCTTAAAATGCATCTGTTCCCCTTGTTCTGTGTGAGGATGTTTTTTACATGCTGCTTCAAAGAAGAGCAACATAATTTTAGAATCATATATGATGTGGGGAACAATGGTATACACTGAAGGAAATTGTTGTAGAGGGAACTGGTCAGAAGAAATCTCTTTATGATTTATTCCAGTTTATGAAAAAGGAAAGCTTGCATAGTTTCCACAAGATCACTAGTATATTTCCCAAGGATTTATTTATTTCGTGATAGGGAAACGTTGCGGTTTAACCAGACCGGCAGCTAAGCACCACACAGCCGTTCCCTGACCCTCCCCCCTCCCTCTCTGGAATGGGGGAGAGAATCAGGAAAATGAAGCCTGTGGGTTGAGATAGAGACAGTTTATTAGGACAGAAAAGAAATGAAAATAATAATAATAATAATAATGATACTACTACTACTAATAACATGTACAAAACAAGTGATGCACAATGCAATTGCTCACCACCTGCTGACCCATGCCCAGCCTATCCCCGAGCAGCCAGTCCCCCCACCCCAGCCAGACACCCCTATATATTGTTGTTCAGCATGACGTCAGATGGTATGGAATACCCTTTTGGCCAGTTTGGGTCAGTTGTCCTGAGTCTGTCCCCTCCCAGCTCCTGCTGCACCCCCAGCCTGCCCGCTGGCAGGACAGAGCGAGGAGCTGAAAAGTCCTTGGCTTAGTGTAAGCACTGCTCTGCAACAATTAAAACATCAGCACATTATTAACACTCTTCTCATCCTAAATCCCAATCATAGCACCCTACCAGCTACAAGGAGGAAAATTAACTCTATCCTAGCTGAAACCAGGACATATATCCACCCCTTATTCCATACCATTTATGTCAGGCTCAGCTTACACTCTTTCCAATACATTTCAATTAATCATCAATTTCATTTATGGTATATAAAATGTTCACTACGTTTGCATAGTCCATGACTGACTTCGGGCTCCATCTGTCTCAGCAGTCTTTTTAGGCCAGAAGAGATGGTGTGTGATGTTGGATCGCCACACGTTGAATCCTGTTCTTGTTCCAACACACCACTATGCTTGTCCAATTCTATCAAAATTCATTAATCATTATCTGCGTGGCTGTTACTGTGATACCATTAATAGGAGACTGACATATAGCAATCATGGTACTGATGACATACAGTATTATGTAATAATTAACATAATACAATCGAACTCATGGGCTACTCTCACCCAGTATTAAATCCCCTTGAGGTACACACCAGACCTCCCCATTCTTTTGCATTACCCACCAAGTGCATCCAGGTCCCTGAGCAAAAGCAATCCCACAAATTGGTTTGCCTTTTCCTGAGGCAGGAGTAGCCCAGACTGTTTTACCCAGCATGTTTCTTACATGCACTACAGGAACTTTATCCCCTTCTACAGTACGTAACAGGTTTGATTGGGCAGGTCCAGCTCGGTTGGCAGATCCCCTAGTATTGACTAACCAGGTGGCCTTTGCCAAATGCGTATCCCAATTTCTGAATGTCCCAGCACCCATTGCTTTCAGTGTAGTCTTTAACAGTCCATTGTATCGCTCAACTTTCCCGGAGGCTGGTGCGTGATAGGGGATGTGATACACCCACTCAATACCATGTTCTTTGGCCCAAGTGTCTATAAGGTTGTTTCGGAAATGAGTCCCATTGTCTGACTCAAATCTTTCTGGGGTGCCATGTCACCATGGGACTTGCTTTTCAAGGCCCAGGATAGTGTTCTGGGCGGTGGCATGGGGCACAAGATATGTTTCCAGCCATCCGGTGGTTGCTTCCACCATTGTAAGTACATGGCGCTTGCCGTTGCGGGTTTGAGGGAGTGTGATGTAATCAGTCTGCTAGGCCTCTCAATATTTATATTTCAGCCATCGTCCCCCATACCAAAGAGGCTTTGACTGTCAGGACAGAGAGAGAAGCTGAAACGTCCTTGGCCTGGTGTAGGTACTGCTCTGCAACAATTAAAACATCAGTGTGTTATCAACATTCTTCTCATCCTAAGTCCCAAACACAGCACCCTGCCAGCTACTAGGAGGGAAATTAACTCTATCCTAGCTGAAACCAGGACAGGAAAGTATAAAATATTCTCGAGACCCACAGAGACAAAAATATTATCTAATATTATCTAATAAAAAATTATTAGATCTCGGGATGCTAATTGCTAAAAAAAAAAAGACTGATCAAATTTTATTAGATTTATATAAACGTGTGGCAGCAGGAATAAAATGGTTAACAAATTAAGGTAAAATAAAATAGATGTGAACACAACTGTAAACATGTAAACATGAGGTTGTTCAAGTCTCTAGAAACAACTGACAGCTCAGGAAAGAAAATTCTATGGACAAATTCATTTTCCCCTACCCCTAAACTTCATGTGGTCGATGAATAGCATTCCCTGAGTTTTATCAGTAGAAGGTAATTCTGGCCAGATCAGTCTGCCAACAAGGAGCATCATGAAATCTTTTTATCCACACAAATAAATCACTTGCTAGTTATTATTTCTTTTCTTTGTTTGTGGATTAAATGGGGCCATCAAAATGCTTTCTGTAATCCAACACAAGAATGAAGAATCTACTTCACTGTAGATAAAGCATGCAGTGCAGAAAAAAAATACCATCATACCATGCAATTATAGAATGCAAAAGATGTAATAAAGTGACTGCAAAAGTACCTTTGATTGACCGTTGCCTTATATGTAAATTGAATCTTAAGCAAAAGTAATGTTTTGAGGTTATTCTTTTATAGCCCAAGGTACATAAGGAAGGACTTTGTCCAGGTCTGGAGCACATTTGTACAATCACAGTAAACACATAAAATCATAATGACTGAATTATTGAAGAACTTAGAAGAACTTACTTTGAGAAGTAGTTGTGATTAATAATTGATATGTAAGTGTAGTTTTGCATATCCTATTTAGTGGACATTCTTAAGTGGATGGTGTCTGATTTTCTTTTTTCTTTTTTCCAGTTTCTTCCCCCAGATGCTTCCATTCTTCTTATTAAAATTTGTATGCGTTGGGAGCAAGGGGAGATCAACCATCTTTTCCTAAAAGATGCTTTCTCAAACTCATAATTACAGGTTGGCACTTCTTTATCCCACTTCTTCATCCCACTCCAGTCCTTAGGTACAGGAAAACTGGGACTTACTTTGCTGCATAATAAGGTATATGTCATCATAAAAAAAACAGTAGATTCATAAGGATAATGACTTTCATGTCAACAGATAATTCATGACCAGGACTCACAAAGATGATTGATATATCACAAAAGAAAAGGGAATGCCTGTAACTGAGGGTTCTCTCTAGTTTTTGGATGATCCTTTACCTCATTCCAGGAGATCTCAGGCTCTGGAACCCTTGAAAACTAATTCTAGCTTTCTGCAGGGCTGTAGACACTCAAAGAATAAAATCACTGGAGCAATGAGAACAGCAGGCTATAGCTTTTCCTGGAAGCTGCAGCAAACATTTGAGGGTGCAGGGTTTAATAAGTTAAATTTAATATTTGGAGAAAGGTGAATATTTGAGCTCATATTCTCAGAGCAATGCAAATGTAAACTAGTAGGTAGACTTAAAGTTAGACTAAAGGTAGACTTAAATTCTTCCTCGTTCTTCCTGTGAACCCAGTTGTGGGCTGGCAAGATAATTGCCACTGTCTGTCTGAGATTCATAGCTGCAAATGATCTTTCAGGTCTAGTCTACTTGGTAACTGTAAGTTTACTGTCACCTCAGTAGTTGGAGCACTAGCTCCAAGACAATGTACTGTTTCATACATGGAAATGTTATATTTGTGCCCAGAATTTTTCAGAGGTGTTCATGAATGAGCCAAGAAAGTCCAATGCTCTGAGAAAGCTTCAGGCCTGACTTTTTTATTTATTTTTTATTTTTCTAGGTTAGGAAACTAGAAAGACTAAAGGAATGTTCTGGATAAACAGTAGTCTCACTGCCCTTTTTGGTACCTTCATAGTCCCTTGAATCACAGAATCATAGAATCACAGAACTGTAGGGGTTGGAAGGGACCTCGAAAGATCATCGGGTCCAGCTCCCTGCCAAAGCAGGTTCCTCAGAGCAGGCTGCCCAGGTAGGCGTCCAGATGGGTCTTGAATATCTCCAGAGAAGGAGACTGCACAACCTCTCTAGGCAGCCTGTTCCAGTGCTCCATCACCCTCACCGTGAAGAAGTTCTTTCGCATGTCAGCGCAGAACTTCCTGTGTTCTATCTTGTGGCCATTGCCCCTTGTCCTATCCCCACAAACCACTGAGAAGAGGTTAGCTACATCCTTCTGTCTCCCACCCCTCAGATATTTGTACACATTGATAAGATCCCCTCTCAGTCTTCTCTTCTCCAGGCTGAACAGACCCAGGTCTCTCAGCCTTTCTTCATAGGGAAGATGCTCCAGGCCTCGTATCATCTTTGTGGCCCTCCGTTGCACTCTTTCCAGGAGATCCCTGTCTTTTTTGTACTGGGGAGCCCAGAACTGGACACAGTACTCCAGGTGAGGCCTGACCAGGGCAGAGTTGAGGGGGAGGATCATCTCCCTTGACCTGCTGGCCATGCTCCTTTTAATGCACGCCAGGATCCCATTAGCCCTGCCGCATGATGACACCCAAGATAATCTGCTCCATGAGCTTCCCTGGCACTGATGTTAAACTAACAGGCCTAAACTAACAGGTCCTTCTCCTCAGAGCTCCCCTCCAGCAGGTCATCCCCCAGCCTGTACTGATACTTCCAGTTGTTCCTTCCCAGGTGCAGGACTCTACACTTGCTCTTATTAAACCTCATTTGGTTTCTTCCTGCCCATCTCTCCAGCCAGTCCAGGTCTCGCTGAATGGCAGCACAGCCTTCTGGCGTGTCAGCCACTCCTCCCAGCTTTGTATCATCACCGTACTTGCTGAGGGTGGACACCATTCCCTCATCAAGGTCGTCAATGAAGATGTTGAACAAGACCAGACCCAGCACCGACCCCTGGGGAACACCGCTAGTCACAGGTCTCCAGCCAGACTCTGCTCCACTGGTCACCACCCTCTGAGCTCGGCCAGTCAGCGAGTTCTCAAACCACCTCACAGTCCACTCATCAATCCCACACTTTCTCAACTTTGCTAGCAGGATGTCATGGGAGACAGTATTGAAAGCCTTGCTAAAGTCAAGGTAGATGACATCCACTGCTCTCCCCCCATCTACCCAGCTGGTGATGCCATCATAGAAGGCTACGAGGTTGGTCGAGCATGACTTCCCCTTGGCGAATCCATGCTGACTACTCCTCATAACATTCTTCTCTTCCAATTGCTTGGAGATGGCATCCAGAACAAGCTGTTCCAACACCCTTCCAGGGTCAGAGGTGAGTCTGACTGGCCTGTAGTCTCCCGGATCCTCCTTGCTCTTCTTGAAGACCGGAGTGACATTGGCTACCCTCCAGTCTTCATGCACCTCACCCGTTCTCCGGGACCTTTCAAAGATGATAAAGATCAGTTTGGTGATCACCTCTGCCAACTCCCTTAGCACACGTGGATGCATCCCATCGGGACCCATGGATTTGTGTGTGTTGAGCCCACTCATGCTCCCGAACCACTCTCACGTCCACCAGAGGGGAGCCCTCCATTTCCCAGACCCTTTGTCCTTTTGCGAGGGGGAGTGTCCTTGAAGCAAAGACTGAAGCAAAGAAAGCATTCAGTACCTCTGCCTTCTCGACGTCTTCCGTGACCAGTATCCCCCCTCGTTCAGCAAGGGACCCACATTATCCCTAGTCTTCCTCTTGCTGTTTACGTACTTGAAAAAACCCTTCTAATTATCCTTTATCTCTTTGGAAAGCCTCATCTCTAGGTGGGCTTTAGCCTTCCTCGTTGCATCCCTGCAGGCCCTGACAACACTTCTATACTCCTCCCAAGAGGACAGGTCCTTTTTCCACATTTCATAGACCTTCCTCTTCCTTTTGATCCTATCGATGAGCTCCTTGCTCATTCACGCAGGTTTCCTGCCCCCCTTCCCCGATTTCCTATTCTTCGGGATGCACCGATCCTGAGCATGGAAGAAGTGCTGCTTAAATGTTGCCCAGCTCTCACAAGCACCCTTGCCTTCTAGCAGCCTAGCCCATGAGATGCTCCCAAGCAGGTCCTGGAAGAGGTGGAAGTTGGCTCTTCAAAAGTCCAGGGTAGCAATCCTGCTTTTAGCCTTACTTCCTCTGCCTAGTTCCATCTTGGACTCCACTATCTCATGGTCGCTGCATCCCAGGCTGCCCCCAACCTTCACATCCCTAACAAGGCCATCCCTGTTGGTAAGAACAAGGTCCAGAAGCACCCCCCGCCTCATCAGCTCCTCCACCACCTCCATCAGAAAATTGTCCTCAATGCATTGTAGGAACCGTTTGGACTGCGTGTGCCTGGCCGAGTTGCTTACCCAGCAGATGTCTGGGTAATTGAAGTCCCCCATGAGGACCAGCGCTCGTGATCATGAGGCTACTAGCAGCTGCTCGTAGAAGGCCTCATCGACCTCTTCCTCCTGATCTGGTGACCTGTAGTAGACCCCCACCACCGTGTCCCCCATACCAGCCCAAATATTTAAAATAATCTGTACAAAATATTTAAAATGTTTAAAATAATCTGTAGAAAATGAAACAGTTTCTAGTAATTAAGATCAAGCCCATTCAGAGTGCTCAAAGCCACATAGTTGGGCTATTATCCTAGGAGATAAACAAGGGAGATGTTCTGAACTTATGGAGCTTAGTGCAGTGTGAAGGTGACTTTGGACCCAAGTAACTTAAATGATGACTGGACAAAGACTAATCAAACTCCTTTCATTAATCTAAATCTGCATCAAGCCAGTGACCATTGAGCTCTGAGTTCATTAGCTTCAACTAGCTGGCCCTTAGGTAAGTGCAAATATATCAGTTGCCTGCAACCTGGCTGCTATTTTGGAAGAGAACCAGGGTGGGATGGGAAAGAGGCAAATGATCCAACCACCAAGTCTGGTAGGGCATCTTTCACTCTGGATAGATCAGAAGCTGTGCTCCCACAGCGAAGACCCTCAGGAAGGATAGTGTGTCCCTGCACCCTGGTCTTCCTGTCTCGAGATTTCTTGGTTATATTTCTTCCCCTCATTTTCCACACTCCCCCACATTTGTTGGCAGGTTTAGTCCATGCAAAAAACAAACTGTAAATGCCTTAGAGTTTGTTCATTTTGGTTGTTGTTGTTCTGTTTTATTGTTGTTGCTTTTCTTCCTCAAGTCCCCAAAGAAACATCAAAGTACAAAGGAAAGAAAACAATACTGAGAATAAGAGTGAAAGCCAAACAAAAAGAAGAAGAAAAAAAATGGAATAAAAGAAGCTAGTGATGGCCCTGGGGAACTTTCTTCGAGGGGGTTAGACTTCCTTCAGAGAGAATTTAGATATATGTTTGTTCATTTATTTGTATTTCCGAATTAGGGCTGTTTGTGTGCATTCAGAGAAGAACAAAAGCAATGAAAATTTCAGGGGAGGTGTTTAGTGCAGCAGACTGCTGGCAGGGCCACCTGGCTACAGCAAGCAGCCCACTGCCCGCTGTGCTCACCTGCTTAAATATTAACCATGAGGGGAAGGGTATCAATTAAACATCAGGAGCGTCAGAGCAGGAGGATGGATTGCTTTCAGGGCACAATGCTGGCAGTCACATATCCCTGACTTCTCTTCCAGGCTACTTAACCTCTGAATGGTAATCCATGTTAAAGTGTCTTCCCTCCCTCACCACCCTTCCCTGTGAAGCTTGCAATACTTAAAGGGAACAGCATTGTTTTTCCAAAAGTGGGGAAAATCAATATTAGTCCAGAAGGAGACTTCAGTTGACTGCAGCTCCAGAGCAGAATCTGGCATCTTTCTTCTACGCAGTCATCATCTGAGCTGTCAAGTATTTGGGGCAAAGCAGAAGTTAGAGACACACACACACAAAATAAGTCCTAGTAAGTGCAAATGAAGCAAACGGACAGTTGCTGACAAACCTGCCTTTGCAGTATTGTCAACAAGACAACAGTATATTGTTGGATAAAAGCTTTTCACCCTGAGTTAAAACCTAGAAGAATTTTTGTCTCAGAAATCAGATGACATAATTGTGAATGAAAACATGAACAACAAACATCTGAACAGAGAGGATGAGAAACAATTGGAAAGCAGAAAGGGAACAAAGAGTGACAAAATAAGTTGTCCAAGGGCATTCAGAGTCTATTATAAGAGAAGAGAAAGACCTCAGTTCTTTAGAGGCCCAGCCTAGTGTTGTACCCTCTTGACCAAGCTAAAGGCATCTAATATTCACATAGGGCCAGCTCCTCAACTGAGAAAAAAATACCAGTGACTTCCAAGAAGACTACCTATTTTAAAACAACTGAGAAATTGGACAATATATAATTGTAAATAAAAGACAAGACTTTAGAAAGGAATTGATCAACATTAAACAGCGCTACTTCTTTTCTCCTTGCAGGAAGGTATCTTGGTATTGCAGCCAGTTTTCTACTGAAAGACAAATCAATGACTGCATATTCAACTAGTTCAACTAGTATGACGTATTGATGGTCTATGTGTTAGTTGTTTAACAGAACTGATTAGGTCAGCATTTGGACAATCCCACTTTCAGGAAGTTCAGGTTCAGTGCAGTTCTGTGTTCAGATAGAACAGCTAAGAAAGAAATCTCCCTGAAATGCTTGCTACAGCTCCCCACAAAGGAGCTGCAGCAAAGACCTAAGGATGATGCAGCATTTCTAAAAAGAGAAACTTGCCACTACTTCAGTGGTGTTGGGAACTCCTGAGGCTGCGTGTGAGTGCTATTTGCTGACCCCTGCCATGGGAAAACAAAATAAAAACCACTGGTCTCCTCCCTGGGAGCATGCTGTTCCTCTGGATTTGCAAATGCTCCCCACCACACCTAGAACAAGCCCGTTAACCTTCCCCATAATGTAATACATTCTCTAAGGCAACTGCTTTCTCCAGTTGTTCCACTTAGTCTTCCCCTAAGAGCTCACAATTGTACACCCATGTTTCCACTCTATGCTACAATTGCTTTTGTCCTGGTTTCAGTTAGGACTGTAGCTGGTAGGGTGTTATGTTTTGGATTAGGATGAGAAGAGTGCTGATAACATGCTGATGTTTTAATTGCTGCAGAGCACTGCTTATACTAAGCCAAGGACTTTTCAGCTTCTCACTCTGTCCTGCCAGCGGGCAGGCTGGGGGTGCAGCAAGAGCTGGGAGGGGACAGACCCAGGACAGCTGACCCAAACTGACCAAAGGGGTATTCCGTACCATCTGACGTCACGCTAAACAATATATAGGGGTGTCTGGCAGGCTGGGCGGCTGCTCGGGGATAGGCTGGGCATGGGTCAGCAGGTGGTGAGCAATTGCATTGTGCATCACTTGTTTCTTACACACTACTATTATTATTATTATTTTCTATCTTAATAAACTGTCACAGGCTTCACTTTCCCGTTTCTCTCCCCCATCCCAGAGAGGGAGGGGTGATGGTTAACGAATGGCTGTGTGGTGTTTGGCTGCCGGCCGGGTTAAACCACAACAGCTTTATAACCTAAAAGCCTGTTCCATCACCCAACTCCTATTTACTGGCTTGACACGAGCCTGAAGATCTCTTTAGCACCTAAAAACACATTTTCTGCTAGAGGTTCCTGCAGCTATGGCATACCTTCCTAGCACCGTCTCTTCTTAAATGGTATGGACAAAGTTTAGCACATTTGGACACCAAAATCTATGCATCCTTTACATCTGCTTGTATAATATATGAACAATATTAAAGTAATAAACATCAACCTGGGATTGAACTACCTGCTCTCCATGTCCTACCTTTCCCAGAGTTTGCTTACATGACTTTGGGCTTGTCACTGAAATCATTCAGCGACTGAGGTCTTGGTCTGTAAAAGGGGGATAAGAACCTCTATCCCCCTCTATCCTCTCTGCCTTCTCTGGATGGATTGTGAGCTCATTACGGTAGGCACTACCTCTTTTTATGCATTTCTTACAGAATCTGCCACAGCATGTTCCCTCTGGCATTGTGAGGACTGCACAGCTGCAGTACATATGAAAATATGGTAACATTAATTTAAAACTCTTTTGAGGACTCACATTGTGCTGTTTTTGGATTTTCTCTTTCTTTGGGGGAAGTATTCTGCACAGGGGAAATTTCACTCAGAAAGAACAATAGAGACTAAATTAAACTACAAGACCACTGGAAGAGATTCAACCATTTAGAATCATAGAATCATAGAATCATAGAATCATAGAATATCCTGAGTTGGAAGGGACCCTTAAGGATCATCAAGTCCAACTCTTGACACCGCACAGGTCTACCCAAAAGTTCAGACCATGTGACTAAGTGCACAGTCCAATCTCTTCTTAAATTCAGACAGGCTCGGTGCAGTGACCACTTCCCTGGGGAGCCTGTTCCAGTGTGCAACCACCCTCTCTGTGAAGAACCCCCTCCTGACGTCCAGCCTAAATTTCCCCTGCCTCAGCTTAACCCCGTTCCCGCGGGTCCTGTCACTAGTGTTAATGGAGAAAAGGTCACCTGCCTCTTGACAACCCCTTACGAGGAAGTTGTAGACTGCGATGAGGTCTCCCCTCAGCCTCCTCTTCTCCAGGCTGAACAGGCCCAGTGACCTCAGCCGTTCCTCGTACGTCTTCCCCTCCAGGCCTTTCACCATCTTCGTAGCCCTCCTCTGGACACTCTCCAACAGTTTCATGTCCTTTTTATACTGTGGTGCCCAGAACTGCACACAGTACTCGAGGTGAGGCCGCACCAGCGCAGAGTAGAGCGGGACAATCACCTCCCTTGACCTACTAGCGATGCCGTTCTTGATGCACCCCAGGATACGATTGGCCCTCCTGGCTGCCAGGGCACACTGCTGGCTCATATTCAACTTGCTGTCTACCACGACC
>NW_023311170.1:3933-14615 GCF_011077185.1 Oxyura jamaicensis | reverse complement strand
GTGAGAGTAACTCTGCTGTGGTCTTGGGGTTCTGAGCTTCCTGGTGGCCACGGTGGGTTCGTGATTCTCATCTCCCTGCCTTTTTTCTCCGGGTAAAAAAATGGAGTGTTTCAGGTTGCCACCGCACAACTTCCCAGCCGCGAGCGCCACGTTGCTCGAGGCTGTTGCTTCCTCCCTAAGACAGCGTGGGGTGCAAGTTTCTGCCGTTTTCCTTTGTGCTTGTTCCGGGCAAAGAGGGTGGGAATCCAGGCGGTGGCTCTCGTGGAAGCCGTCTACGGCCACCTGCTGGCGAGGCAGCGGTACTGCAGGAGGCAAGAGGAAGCGCATGCGCAGTGGCTCCCGAGGGCGCCTCCAGCCGCCATCTTTGTTAGTGGAGTGTACCGCGGGCGGTGCATGCGCAGTGGCTCCCGGGGGCGCCTCCGGCCGCCATCTTTGTTAGTGGAGTGTACGGCGGGAGGCGCATGCGCAGTGGCTCCCGAGGCCGCCTCTGGCCGCCATCTTTGCTAGTGGAGTGTACGGCGAGCGGCGCATGCGCAGTAGCGCCCGAGGGCGACTCCAGCCGCCATATTTGGTGAGTGAGGTGTACTGCAGGCGGCGCATGCGCAGTGGCGCCCGCGGCCGCCTCCAGCCGCCATCTTTGGTGAGTGGAGTGTACCGCGGGCGGAGCATGCGCAGTGACGCCCGAGGGCGCCTCCGGCCGCCATCTTTGGTGACTGGAGGGTACCGCAGGCGGCAAGCCGCAGCTCATGCGCACTGGCGCTTTGGGGCGCCCCCTGCTGGTGCGCGGAGGGTACTGCAGGCGGAGAGAAGCCGCGCATGCGCAGTGGCAGCCGCGGCGCCCTCTGCCGCCCCCTGCTGGTGAGGCTTCGGTACTGCAGGCGGCCAGCGGCGGCACATGCGCAGTGGCGGCCGCGGGCGCCCCCTTCCGCCCTCTGCTGGTGAGTGGAGGGTACTGCAGGCAGTGCGAAGCCGCGCATGCGCAGTAAAAGCCGCGGGCTCCCTCTGCCGCCATCTTAGGTGAGTGGAGTGTACCGCGGGCAGCACATGCGCAGTGGCTCCGGAGGGCGCCTCCGGCCGCCATCTTTGTTAGTGGAGTGTACGGCGAGCGGCGCATGCGCAGTAGCGCCCGAGGGCGACTCCAGCCGCCATGTTTGGTGAGTGGAGAGTACCGCGGGCGGCACATGCGCAGTGGCTCCCGAGGACGCCTCCGGCCGGCATCTTTGTTAGTGGAGTGTACCGCGGGCGGCGCATGCGCAGTGGCTCCCGAGGGCGCCTCCTTCCGCCATCTTAGGTGAGTGGAGTGTACCGCGAGCGGCGCATGCGCAGTGGCTCCCGAGGGCGCCTCCTGCCGCCATCTTTGGTGAGTGGAGTGTACAGCGAGCGGCGCATGCGCAGTGGCTCCCGAGGGCGCCTCCTGCCGCCGTCTTCGGTGAGTGGAGTGTACCGCGGGCTGCACATGCGCAGTGACGCTTGCGGCCGCCTCCAGCCGCCATCTTTGGTGAGTGGAGAGTACCGCAGGCGGTGCATGCGCAGTGGCTCCCGCGGCCGCCTCCTGCCGCCATCTTTGGTGAGTGGAGTGTACCGCCAGCGGCGCATGCGCAGTGGCTCCCGCGGCCGCCTCCTGCCGCCATCTTAGGTGAGTGGAGTGTACCGCGGGCTGCACATGCGCAGTGACGCTTGCGGCCGCCTCCTGCCGCCATCTTTGGTGAGTCGAGTGTACCGCCAGCGGCGCATGCGCAGTGGCTCCCGAAGGCGCCTCCGGTCGGCATCTTTGTTAGTGGAGTGTACCGCGGGCAGCACATGCGCAGTGGCTCCCGAGGGCGCCTCCTTCCGCCATCTTAGGTGAGTGGAGTGTACCGCGGGCGGCGCTTGCGCAGTAGCTCCCGCGGCCGCCTCCTGCCGCCATCTTTGGTGAGTGGAGTGTACCGCGAGCGGCGCATGCGCAGTGGCTCCCGAGGGCGCCTCTGGCCGCCATCTTCGGTGAGTGGAGTGTACCGCGGGCTGCACATGCGCAGTGACGCTTGCGGCCGCCTCCTGCCGCCATCTTTGGTGAGTGGAGTGTACCGCAGGCGGTGCATGCGCAGTGGCTCCCGAGGCCGCCTCTGGCCGCCATCTTTGGTGAGTGGAGTGTACCGCGGGCTGCACATGCGCAGTGACGCTTGCGGCCGCCTCCTGCCGCCATCTTTGGTGAGTCGAGTGTACCGCGGGCGGCGCATGCACAGTGGCTCCCGCGGCCGCCTCCTGCCGCCATCTTTGGTGAGTCGAGTGTACGGCGGGCTGCACATGCGCAGTGGCTCCCGAGGGCGCCTCCGGTCGGCATCTTTGTTAGTGGAGTGTACCGCGAGCGGCGCATGCGCAGTGGCTCCCGAGGGCGCCTCCTTCCGCCATCTTAGGTGAGTGGAGTGTACCGCGAGCGGCGCATGCGCAGTGGCTCCCGCGGCCGCCTCCTGCCGCCATCTTTGGTGAGTGGAGTGTACCGCGAGCGGCGCATGCGCATTGGCTCCCGAGGGCGCCTCTGGCCGCCATCTTCGGTGAGTGGAGTGTACCGCGGGCTGCACATGCGCAGTGACGCTTGCGGCCGCCTCCAGCCGCCATCTTTGGTGAGTGGAGTGTACCGCAGGCGGTGCATGCGCAGTGGCTCCCGCGGCCGCCTTCTGCCGCCATCTTACGTGAGTGGAGTGTACCGCGGGCGGCGCATGCGCAGTGGCTCCCGAGGGCGCCTCTGGCCGCCATCTTAGGTGAGTGGAGTGTACCGCGGGCTGCACATGCGCAGTGACGCTTGCGGCCGCCTCCAGCCGCCATCTTTGGTAAGTAGAGTGTACCGCGGGCGGCGCATGCGGAGTGGCTCCCGCGGCCGCCTCCTGCCGCCATCTTTGGTGAGTGGAGTGTACGGCGGGAGGCGCATGCGCAGTGGCTCCCGAGGGCGCCTCTGGCCGCCATCTTAGGTGAGTGGAGTGTACCGCGAGCGGCGCATGCGCAGTGGCTCCCGAGGGCGCCTCCTGCCGCCATCTTTGGTGAGTGGAGTGTACCGCGAGCGGCGCATGCGCAGTGGCTCCCGAGGGCGCCTCTGGCCGCCGTCTTCGGTGAGTGGAGTGTACCGCGGGCTGCACATGCGCAGTGACGCTTGCGGCCGCCTCCAGCCGCCATCTTTGGTGAGTGGAGAGTACCGCAGGCGGTGCATGCGCAGTGGCTCCCGCGGCCGCCTCCTGCCGCCATCTTTGGTGAGTGGAGTGTACCGCGAGCGGCGCATGCGCAGTGGCTCCCGAGGGCGCCTCTGGCCGCCATCTTAGGTGAGTGGAGTGTACCGCGGGCTGCACATGCGCAGTGACGCTTGCGGCCGCCTCCAGCCGCCATCTTTGGTGAGTAGAGTGTACCGCGGGCGGCGCATGCGCAGTGGCTCCCGCGGCCGCCTCCTGCCGCCATCTTTGGTGAGTGGAGTGTACGGCGGGAGGCGCATGCGCAGTGACGCCCGAGGGCGCCTCCGGCCGCCATCTTCGGTGAGTGGGCGGTACTGCAGGCGGCGCATGCGCAGTACCGCCCGAGGGCGACTCCAGCCGCCATGTTAGTGAGTGAAGTGTACTGCAGGCGGCCCATGCGCAGGGGCGCCCGCGGCCGCCTCCAGCTGCCATCTTTGGTGAGTGGAGTGTACCGCGGGCAGCGCATGCGCAGTGACGGCCGCGGGCGCCTCCGGCCGCCATCTTTGGTGAGTGGAGGGTACAGCAGGCAGCAAGCAGCAGCGCATGCGTAGGGGCGCCCGCGGGCTCCTCCTGCCGCCATCTTTGGCGAGTGGAGGGTACAGCAGGCGGCAAGCCGCAGCGCCAGCGCAGTTGCGGCCTCGGGCGCCTCTTGCCGCCATCTTTGGTGAGTGGAGGGTACAAAAACTTAAAAACCCTACCTGTAGAAACCCTAAAGAACCCGAGAACTACACCTCCCGGCATGCCCTGGGCACCCAACATGGCTGCCTGGAAGCCCAGTGCCGCAGAAGTACATTTCCCAGGGTTCCCCGCGCACCGAACGTGGCGCCCGGGAAATCCAGGGACCGAAAACCACACCTCCCGGCATGCTCTGGGCACCCAACGCGGCTGCCCGGAAGAACAGTGCCGTAGTGATAAATTTCCCGGGGTTCGCCCTACTCCCAACATGGGCCCCCGGATGTCCAGAGTCCCAGAAGTACAATTCCTGGCATGCCATGGGCACCCAACATGGCGTCCCGGAAAGTCCAGTACCCGAGAACCACTCCTCCCGGCATGCTCAGGGCACCTCACACAGCTGTCCGGAAGCCCGTTGCCGCTGAACTACATTTCCCAGGATTCCACGGACTCCCAGTACGGCTACATAGCTAGTTCGAATCCCAGGACTACATTTCCCAGCACTCCGAGAAAAGGGAAAAGGGCCGCCCAGAAGGTAGCCATGTTGGGTGTCCTTGGCATGCGGGGAGGTGTAGTTCTCAGTCACTAGGGTGAGGATTAGGTTGAGGGTTAGGGTTAGATCCGCGGAGGTTTTGGGGTGGGGGACAGGTAGGGGGGTTGGGGTTTTAGGGTTAGGATTAGGATAAGGATTAAGGGTTAGGGTCCTGATCCATCCCTTCTGAGCAGGAGATTGTGAACGTGGAGAGAATCGAAGCTGCAGCCTGCGTGGGAAGGACTGTTCCGAGTGCTCCCGGTTACTGAGACGGCAGGAAGAAGGGCTGAGAAAGGGTGGACTCGTACCCGGGTAAAAGCATCAGTTAGCCCTGATACTGGGGAGACTGCATTAACAGAGACTTTTCAGGGTAAAACCGTTAAAACTATCCATTGTAAACCTTCACCGTTCTTCTCCTTAGAAGAATTCTTAATGCGTTAATGAGTAAAAGGGATTGGATTACCCGGAATTGGAGTGTTTCCAGGGAACACCCCATGGAAGTGGGAGAAGGGGGAAGGGGTTGGGGTTAGGAATATTTAATCCCCACCAGAAGAATCCTTATTAGTCTGTGATTTGTATTGTTTTGCTTAATTATTATTTCTTAATTGTGAAATGTGTTGACTTGATTCGTGTCAGTATGGAACAATACTAGGGCCACATGATGAGCTCCTATTTAAGGAAAACAGAGTGATTCGTGTCCATAGTTCTTGTATCGTGCAAAGGAACGATCCAGCAATTTGTGTACATAGAGGGTTTGAAGGGCGAACATTGAGACTCTAGTCTGGGAGATAAAAGGACCAAGGAGTTTTTTTTAGGAAACTGCAGACTTTTGCATGGGACGCTGCTCAAGCCTCTGATAACCAGCAAAGAGATCCACCAAATAAGGAGAAAGGGGGAGTTGAAGCACGACCGAAGGACAAAGCCTGGGAGGAAGACTAGGAGCCTTCAGCACAAGAGACCCCCAGAAAGACCACCAGAGACTGATACGCATGCGTCCAGAGAGGGTTTGGATTCCGGGAACTAATTATAATAACCCTGCCTTTTCTAGGAATAGTGATGAATATATATTAGTCTAGGAGCATAAAAATCAACCGCCTGATGTAACAGGTGTGCGTCCTGGTAGAGCAGAGACTCCCAGTGCACCCGGCGCTGTTTGCTTGCCTCTATTCGCTTAGTAAATCACAACAAATCCTATTTGGGACTCAATCACTTATCACAATTGGGGGCTCGTCCGGGATGGTCTTGGTTCCTGAATTCTGACTGGATCTAGGAGGGGCGCCCCACCATTTGGTGGCTCCTGTTCGAGTCAGGTCGGGACTAACACCATCCTGAACCTGAATAAAGGCAAGCAAAGAAATTGATTTTGTTTATGAGCTCCCTTGCCGGCTGCAGCATTGGATTTTGCCCGTAATTCTGCGTGCGAAGATCCGAACGAAGATGACGGAGTCGTGAGTATTTGAAGTGTGTACCGTTCGGTTGGGTGGGATTCGGTTGCCTGTGTGTGTAAGAGTGACTGAGACGGAACCTAGTTCCGAAGCGAGTGTGGAGGTCTTCTAACCGCGGTTCCAATCTCCCGCGAGGGACTTGGCCGGTGAAGGACCGAAGCGATTCCTATAGGATTCGTGGGTGGGTGATAGGTCCCCCTGCAAGACACTCTTACTGGGTAACCAAGGGCAGTAGGAATTGCCACAGTAAAATTCCTAGATGGGTCAGACAAAATGGAAGTCCCGGGACCAGAGAAAAGGGAGCAAATTACAAATGGTTCAGTACTATGTGATAAAACGGTCAAATCAGGATATCCAATAATTAATAAGGACCTAGAACCTGTGGAGTCAGGACCTTTGAGTCCATCACGGTCAGCTCAGGCTTGTGAGCTGTATGCTTTATGTCGGGCCCTGGAGCTATTAAAGGGGAAAAGTGGGGCTATATTGACAGCGCATTGAACTGAATGAACTCCCCAAGCCTGATTCAACACCAGAAAGCAGTGTTGTACAACAAAAACTGGAAGTTTCTCCAAAGATGTTGCCATTAAATTAATAATATTAATTAATAAAATAGAATTGATTAAAAAGTACTCATCTTCTGCCATGAAATACTGTTACTATTAAACTTGATGTTCTGGTTTGGAGACAAAAAGGAATATAGTTATGGCATAAGCGTGTGATTTTCTGTTTCCTGGAGGTGGTGAGCTTTAATTCTATTCATGCTAAGTCTCAGTGAGACATACCAGCATCCTCGTGGACCCATTCATTTGAATGTTGTAAAATCGTGGGTCAGATGATTCAAAGCCTTAATGGAAATGTACTCAAGTAGGGGAAAGGTGAATTGGTATCATTTGTTTTAAAAAGTCATATGGTGGTTTTGTTTGTTTGTTTGTTTTTAAGTTTGTACTAATATAAAAATCACGAGCACGCTTGTTGAAAAGTGAAAGTTATTCTTATGTAAGTGCATTTACTCTATTTTTGAACAAACAGAAGTATCAAATACTTGTTTACATATGAACTTGGTATTTTGAGCCTGCAAAATTGAATATTGGCTCTAAAACTCGGCTTTCATAAGTGCCATTTATTATACCACTATATTTCTGATGTTTGCATAATCATAGAAGGACCTCAAAACTTGAAGACACAGACTGAAATATAAGCTGATAGCCTTGAATATGTCAGTGTGCTATAGAGTGGCCTTTGAGGACTGTCATGATAACCCTTTTACATTACATTACAAAGCTGATGTTTTAGTCCTAAATTTTCAGGACCCCGTAGTACAGAAGAAAGCTTGATACAATTACTGATGTGAATTTCTCTAGAAATGTATATTTGTTGTGTCCAGTTGTATTATTTAAGTGTTCCTTTGTATCAATTTATGTATGCTTCTGTTGTGGTTCAACCTGGCCGGCAGCTAAACACCACACAGCCGTTTGCTCATCCTCCCCCCCTCCGTGGGATAGGGGAGAGAAACGAGAAAAACTGAAGCCTGTGGGTTGAGATTGAGATGGTTTATTGGGACAGAAAAAAGTAATGATGATGTGTACGGAGCGGGTGATGCACGGTGCAGTTGCTTGCTACCCGCTGACCAATGCCCAGCCTGTCCCCAGGCAGCCGGCCCCCCCAGCCCGGCTAGCCGCCCCTATGCATTGTTTAGCATGACATCAGATGGGATGGAATACCCCTCTGGCCAGTTTGGGTCTGCTGTCCTGGGTCTGTCCCCTCCCAGCTCTTGCTGCACCCAGCTCCTGCTGCACCCCCAGCCTGCCCGCTGGCAGGACAGAGTGAGGAGCTGAAAAGTCCTTGGCTTAGTATAAGCACTGCTCTGCAGCAATTAAAACATCAGGGTGTTATCGACATTAGTCTCATTCTAAATCCAAAACGTAGCACTCTACCAGCTACTGGGAGGAAAATTAATTCTATCCTAACTAAACCAGGACAGCTTCTAAAACAAAGAAGGGAGAGAAGGGGTGTGAACCCTAGGAAAAGATAGATAAAGGATGCTATGTTCTTACATTTTTTAAATCGATGGACGGAAGGTCCTTGCATCTGTCCGTGCAGGAGAAAAAGCGACAGACAGATCTAGGAGACAGATCTGGGAGAAACTCAGTTAAAGAAAGAGCACAAGTCATGGAAATAAATAAATAAATAGATAGATAGATAAAAATAAAAAATTTCAGCACCAATTACTGGGAAGGGCCCTACACTCTAATAACTTGGGGGCCGAGGTTGTGCTTGTGTTTTAACAGAAGCCGGTCCTAGATGGATGTCAGCACCATGAGTCTGTCTGGCCGTTTCATCATCTGCCTTAACACGATCACAGCACCCTCCTCTGCAGTTTGGACTCCAGCTCAAACAAAAAACAACGTCTGGGAGTGTCCGGCTGGCATATGCAGGACCTACAAACAAGGATTCCAGGAGCTGGAGGGGCAGCCAGAGCCCCCCCTGCCTGGGCAGCACTCGGTACCTGCCTCTCCCAGGGATGGGGTTACAAAGTTTCTTAAAGATAGAATTAGTATGCCTGGTAGTTTTTCTCTGTGTTTTAGTTTGTGTTAATCGTGCTTTCTTAATTTGTGTTAATCGTGCTTTTTTATGTTAAAGAAGGGGGAGATGTGGGAGTGTGGCCATGGGGGTCGACAAGCCCCATGGCTGGTGATAACATCAGGAACGTCAAGAGTTTGGAGGAGGGAACAGAGAGGGGTGATTCAGATGCCTTGCTGTTTTGGGTTGCTCGTTCTCCGGAACGGTGGTAAAAATGTTATTAGAACACTTAATACCTAGATACGGGATAAAGGGATAAAATTAATTATTACAAGGGTGTGCGTATAGAGAGAGAGAGAAATGACGTATTTTAGGTTTATCTTGGTAATACCTATCCTGGTAGGGTAGGGGGAAAAATCAGCGTTTCCACTGAATCCAGAACATTTCTTGAGATCTATCTCAAAATAATTGTTGGATTTGCACCCAGATGCCTAGGAAGACTGAAGAGGCCTCGTCCCTGATGGCTATTTCCAGCAGCAACAGCGCCTGGATTCTCTACACTTGTAAAAATGACGGATCGTACGCAGTCCCGGGAAGGAATAAATGTTGAAGTCGAGTTCCCTACACATAATCCTGGCTACAACATGCTGTGTGGTATCAAAGGTGCCTTTTAAACAACACTGAGAGGAAACTCAGGGGGCAATATTACTGACCCTGGACGTGGAAATATCCATGAAATAGGGAATAATCCGTACTGCACTGTGGTGGTTTTACCGTGCTAGGCAGTTGAACACCACAACCGCTCTCTCACTCCCCCTCCTCAGACGAGGAGGGGAAGAAGTAAAGGAAAGAACAACTCACGGGTTGAGATAAGGATGATTTAATTAAAGAGGAAAAATAAATAAATAAATATATATATATATTATTAAGGAAATATTATTATTAATTAAACAATTCAACTAAAGGGAAAAAAGGAAAAGGGGAAGAGGGAGGGGGAAAGGGAATAACTAAACAAAACAAGTAAAGGCTATGTGGAAGTGCAGAGGAAAGAAATTACTTCCCACGAATGAGCGATGCTTGACCACGTCCTTGAAGCAGGGCCTCAACGGACGTAGCCGGTGTTCAGGAGGAGGACAGACGTTTTCGCAACGAGAGCCCACCCCTCCCCTCTTCTTCCTTTTTCCACCTTTTATTGCTGAGTGTGACATCATATGGTATGGAATATCCCTCTGGTTGGTTTAGGTCAGCTGCCCTGCTGATGTTTCTTTCTCACTTTTTTGCCCACCCCCTAGGAGGGTCAGAGAGAGTCCTGATGCTGTGCCAGCACTTCTCAGCAGCAGACACAACACTGGTGTGATATACCACTGCTGTTCTAGCTACAAGTGCAGAGCGCAGCACTGTATGGGCTGCTGCGGGGAAAGTTAACATCCCAGCCAGACCCAGTATGTGCACTGAATACGGTAGCCCCGGGAACGCTAATATACATCACGCACACCAGATACAAGGTGAGAATCCTGTAGCCGGGTGGCCCGTCCCAAACGGCAAGGGGGTGGTGGTACTGGCCATGTGGCAATAAAGCCAGCCAGGAAGGTGTTGCCCCTAGGATGGAAGGGAGCTTGCAGCCTGGAGGCAATCATTCTAAATGTAACTATTATTGAAGACCCACAAAGCCAAAGCCCCCTTGAGACCACGCGTAGAATTAAGCGGACTTCGGATAACCCTCCAGCAAAATTCTCAAGCGTTTCGGTTTTGCAAGGTGGTTTTTACTTTGGCTAGGGGGGAGTGAATTAGAAAACACTATGGTAGATGTCTCTGCTGTAACTGAAGAACGAGAAAATATGTTTAAGTTTGCAAAAATAGCACTCTAGAATCAAATAGTATTAGATCGATTAACCTCATAAGGAGGAGCGTGCACTGTAATTAATGCTAGTTGCTGCGTATCTGTAGATCAAATGGGACAAATTTGACAGATTTCAAAAATGGTTTGGGAAAAAAAATAATAAAAAAATAATAAAAAACAACACGAACAAACAAACAAAAAAACACAACAAGATCCTACATAGAGTAGCTCAAGATGACACTTCCTGGGGATTTAGAAACATTTGGGAGAAACTAATTTAGCGATTACCTGAATGGAATTGGCTCCAACAACTGTTTGTTGGTATTGCGATAATAACAGTGGCATTCATTGCATGCCTGTCATCCCCCGTGACATCCGAGGAAGAATATCGCGCCTTTGTGTTGGAAAAACTCCAGAGTGCGGTACGTGAAGCGGTGCAAAAACAAGAGTAGGAGTAAGAAAGGAAGGGGGGGGGG
>NW_023311170.1:3345-3833 GCF_011077185.1 Oxyura jamaicensis | reverse complement strand
GGGTTGTGAGAAGCTAAGTTGTGTTTTTGCAGTAGAGAACTAATATTCTGTATTCTAAGGTGGCGGTGTAGTCGCAGTAAGGAGAGACTATGTAGGTAAGTGGTCAGTGGACGGCCTCGCTGCTCCAAAATAAGGCAGAAGCTTGAGGAAGAACAGGATGAGCAGCGTGGGAACCGTAGAATACAAGTTCTCAAAACATAAAGAGAGGAGAAATTAAAGGGTTGAAAAAAAAAAAAGACAACTTGTACGCGTATGGTATAGAGGAGCGTCGAGCAGCTGCTGAGCCTGAAGTACTCCGCCAACGAGGAAACAGGGGAGGCGATCCGGTGATGGGGAATAGGGAATAAAAGGTTATGCTTCGTTTACTGTCACGTGCTCCTGAGTGACAGGACAGCTGCCCTTGCAGCGGCGAATAAAAGAAGAAGATCGTGTCTGAGGGACGTTGTTTGAGGTGTTTTTTCTCACGCCAAGAATACCCGGACGTTTTT
>NW_023311170.1:1502-3245 GCF_011077185.1 Oxyura jamaicensis | reverse complement strand
AAAAAAAAAAAAAAAAAAAAAAAAAGGCAACGCGGGGGCACCCTCAGGGTTGCCTTCCAACAGGAAAGCAGCGCTGTGATTGGCTGGACCCTGAGGGCGGAAGTGACGTCCCGGCGCGCCTTCATGAGGGCGGAAGCAGCCCGTGATTGGCTCGGAGGAACCCAGGGCGAAAGATGGCGTGTGGGGCTTGCCGGCAGAGCGGGCGGAAGCACTCGGGCCGGGCCGGGCTCGGGCCGCCGAGGCGCGGTGCTGCAACGAGGTTGGTGGTCGGGGCCGGGCGGGGCGAGGGCGAGGCGGCTTCTGCGGAAGCGTCCCTTGTGCGGGGTGGGGGCGCGCCGGAGCGGAGCGGGCGTGCGGCGGGGTTTGCACTGCCCGGGGTTATCGGGGGGCTGGGGGAGAGGGCGGCGGAGCGGCGGGAGGCGGCGGGCGGGGAAGGGGGAGGGGGGGCGCTGAGAGGTCGGTGGCGGCGGCACGACGTGTGCGCTTGGCCGCCCTCCCCCCTCCCCCCCGGGTTGGCTGGACTGCTCCGTCCCGAGGCGTGCTGGGAGCTGTAGTTCTGTGGTGCCGGCGGCCACGTGGGCTCCGGGGTGCGCGGCCGGTCTTTCCCCGAGCCGGGGCCGGGAGGCGCAGGTTGCCGCTGGCTGCAAGTTTAAGCTTATAAAGGGGGAGGGAGGGGAGCAAGCAAGCAAAGCCTTACAAAGCCTCAGCTCTACCGAGGAACGACTACCAGTTAAGAAAAAACACAGCTGGTGCTCGTGCTGCTAAAAAAGCACAGCTGCTGCTCGTGCTGCAATGTGCGTGCAGTTAAGAAAAACCACAGCTGCTGCTCGTGCTGCTCTCTTTGTGGTTTCTTGTGCTTTGCCCCTCCCCTTTCCCAGGTGATTGGGTTTGGGTGCCAGGCAGGGCCAAATGGTATATGAGCCCCCGGCATGCCTTCAGAGAGCTCATTCTGCCTGGGCTGCTCTTTGGGGTAAGTGCTTTGTTTTTCCTCAGTCAGTTGCGGGGTTCTTTATTCAGGTTGGAGTCTATGGATTTCTAGATTTTCGGTGCTTGGAATTCACTTTATAGAGGGATATTCAGCAGAGGTTGCTGGCTGACTTGTTTTAGGGATGGTGGGGTACACTTCTGTTTTTGGGTTATATTTTAATCTGTAGCTGTATCAAACCACTTGTGTAACTCTGCAGAGGACTGGAAAGGGCTTGAGTACACGCTGCAAGAGGCTTGTCCGCATAGGCACATCATTATGAAGAGACCGAGCAGGGTCATATCAGAGTTACCTTATTAAATTCTAAAGGATAAGTCTGTGATCGCGGCGCTGCCCGGGCAGAGAGTATGGTGTATGAGCCAAGTGCTTTATGAGCAATGTTATATGAGCCCCAGGCATGCCTTCAGAGTGCTCATTCGGCCTGGCCTGCTCTTTGGGGTAAGTGGTGTTTATTATTATTATTATTATTTTTTATTTTTTTCCTTCAGTCAGTTGCAGGGTTCTTTGTGCGGGTCGGAGTCTATGGACTGATGCTTTTCCGAGCCGAGACCTGTATGCAGCTCTTCTTCAGGTGTGTAATTGTTATTGCATGTTTATGGATAGGATGAGACTGTTAGTTTGTGTGTTCCAGGTCCCTTATGATTTTTGCAGAAATATGGGGCTTTCGGTGAGTCTGATAATATTTGACAGACAGGTGGAGTTCCAAATGTGGAGTTTAGCGCGGCGCCGCCCGGGACGAGTTTAGCGCGGCGCCGCCC
>NW_023311170.1:0-1492 GCF_011077185.1 Oxyura jamaicensis | reverse complement strand
AGTTTAGCGCGGCGCCGCCCGGGACGAGTTTAGCGCGGCGCCGCCCGAGCTAATTGTTATACGAGCATTTTTATATGAGCCCCAGGCCTTCCATCAGAGTGCTCATTCGGCCTGGCCTGTTCCTTGGGTTAAGATATTTAAAAATATATATATATACTTATATATTTTCCTTCAGTCAGTTGCAGTCTTCTTTACGTGGGTCGGAGTCTATGGGCTGATGCTTTTCCAAGGAGAGGCCTGTATGCAGCTCTTCTTCAGGTGAGTGATTGTTATAGCATGTTTATGGGTAGGATGACAATGTTAGTTTGTGTGTTCTAGGTCCCTTATGATTTTCACAGAACTGTGGGGCTTACGGTGAGTCTTTGCCTGTCTGTCAAATATTATCAAAGTTCCAACTGTGGTATTAAATGATGGAGCAGGGTTTAGGAGAAATGTATCATCAAAACTCCTTGTGGAAGCATGTATCTGAAAGCAGCAGCAGGCAGGTAAGGTGTAGCCTTTTTCAGGGTTAGGGACAGCTTGTTTATGTTTTTGGAGCTTTTGCCTGTGGTTTTGCTTGCTGTGGAGTCTTTAGTCTTTGCAGCCTCCTCGATTTTAGGTGCTTGGTATTCACTTTGGAGAGGTATGTTTAGGAGGGGTTGCCAGCTACCTTGTTTTGGGGAAATTGTGGGGTACGGTTCCTTTTTTTTGGGGTTATATTTTAATCTCTAGATATATCAAGCCGTTTGTGTAAGTCTCTAGGGGATTCACGCAGAGCGTCAGTATGCATTGCAAGGGGCTTGACCACATAAGCGCAGTATTATGACGAGACTGAGCCAGGTCACCTTTTTCATCTGTCAAGGGTAAGTCTGTGGTTACCCCTGTTGGGGCTGCTGTGCATTCGTGGCCTTTTGGCATTTGTGGACCTGAGGGTGTGTGTTTGTTTTTCTGGCTCTGGTCCCTGTGCTTGAGTCCTCTGCAAGGGGATGTACTGCTTGTGTGTCCATCACGGACACGACCTTTTCTTTTTGTTTCTTGTAGCCCAGGTCGTGAGCACGGAACCTTGAACGAGGCATTAGTGTGAGTGGGTTGCAGTGTGGGCCCTGAGCTGGTCAGTGGATTTTGTTAGTTTGTTTTGCCTGTCAGGCAGGCTTTGCAAGCACCTTGTGACAGCGGAGTACAACTCCTGCCACGTTTCTGAGGCGTGCCAGACATCAGAGGTTCCAGTTCCTGAAGTGCTGGAGATGCTCGGAGCGCAAGGGGAGCAGGGAGCGTGATGCATCTCTTTAGGATGTTAAGTGAGCGAAGCGGTGGTACTGGGTTGGGGGACGTGGGTCTGGGGCTTCTTGGCTGTTGGGGTAGGGGAGGAGAGGAGTGGGTATAGACTGTTTTGTGGATTGTCAGATTTGTCTGTTCTTTCTCCTTGGTCTAAGCCATGCGACCTTAGCTCGGCACAGTTGTTAACGGAAGCGCTATGCCTGGATCGGGAAGGTGAGTGGAGACAAGTTGGAAA
>NW_023311169.1:15273-16692 GCF_011077185.1 Oxyura jamaicensis | reverse complement strand
AAAAAAAAAAAAAAAAAAAAAAAGTGAGAAACAAGGAGCAGCAGAGACAATCTGCAGTGTACTGATCTCAAATTCCTTCACAGTTTAATGTCTTGCTGAAGAAACTGAGTAAAATCTGTGGTGATTACAAAGAAAGAGGAGAGGTTCCTGGAATTAAATGAAGTAAAACTTGAAAAGGAGGAAGAGGAGTTTGGAGTGAAGTTGAGCCTGGAAAAGTGGGAGAAAAAGTTTTAGTGTATGTCTTCTTTGTTTACCACTACATGAATCAGTAATTAAATATTTATCTTCATTATCAATAAGTTAAATTTTTAAGTTATATTTGTCTTGCTAACAACAGTGAGTGAAAAGTGATACCACTCTTTTTTTACAACAACAAAAAAAAAAAATTCTCACTCTTCCTCTTTTCTGTTTTCTCTCTGTCCTGCTGAAGCTGGGGGAGGTGAGCAAGCAGCTGTGTGGATGTTTGACTGATATCTGGGCCTAAGCTACCACTCAGGTTTATTAAGAATACTGGCAATCTGATGCAAAATTCCACCTGGTTTTCTTTTTAGCGCTGGTGAGATAGATCTTAAAGCTACATAAGTTACTAGGGAAAAAAAAAAATAAGCTAAAAGTTAATAGGTGAGAAATGTTGGCCGAAGTGAAATATTGATAAAATTTCTACTGTAAAAAGAAATGAAATTCAAACAGTAAAATAATATGGAAGTAAAAATAATTTGTCTTACAAGAATATAGATTGATTCATGTAGAAAATATTGAAAAGGTATGCCTCTTATTACACATGACAAGAGTTAACAGATTTTTGTTTGATTGCTTTTTATTTCTGTTTCTAAAATTGACAGGGTATTTACAACAAATACAAATATTTGAATTTGATTTGGATACATGAATACACATAACTTTTTTTTTTTTTTTTTTTTTTTTCACATTAAGACTACTCTATAAGCAAATATGTTAAAGTTCAACTTGGCAAAGAAAGAAATAGGTTGTCAATATGCAAATACTTACCAGAGGGAAAAAGTAGCATCATCACTTTTTATTTTGTCTTCTCCAAATAGTCAGGCTGCTCATTCAACATCAAGTAGAAGGATGGCCTTGTATACCAAGTTCTATCATAGATGACTTTCTTGACTTTCTATTGAATGTACTAAAGAGAGCAAATAAGACACAAAGAAGCCAAAAAAAGAAAAAAGAAAAAAAAAAAAAAAAGAGAGAAAGAAAAAGAAAATGAAGGGCAACTATATTCTGTTTTTGACAGAAATTAAAACATTGCTTTATTAAAATATTACTTTGTTATGACATACCAATGAACAATTTTCAGTGAAATGTAAAAACAAAAATAGTATACACATCTTTTCCAACAGTAATATACAAATAAAAAAACATCTGCTAAGAAAAAAAAAAAAAAAAAAAAAAAAG
>NW_023311169.1:13700-15173 GCF_011077185.1 Oxyura jamaicensis | reverse complement strand
GTAAAGTATTCTTACTTATTGAAGATTTTTTTTTTTCTCAAAAAGAAAAAAAGAAAAAGAAAAATATAGCATATAAAATACTTGGCAACAAATATCTGTAATTGGGTTTTCCTTTTAAAATTTTACTTTCCTAGAAAAATAAAATGCAACCAATCAGAACTCCCCCAGGCAAAGAATAAGGCTCATTTTGACTTAGAATTCTCACTTTTTTTTATTATTATTATTATTATTATTATTATTATTTTCTTCAAAGTATCATAAATAACAAAGTAGGATTACCGACATGGAACAGTAAGAAAGAAATCAAATGTAGTATGCAGAGAAAGAATCATATAAACAAACACCAGAAGGAAGCATTTTACTTTACATATTGTACTTCTGCAACACTAACGATTTCTTTGGAATCATTTAGAAACTATAGCCAAGAATGTCATTGCTACAGTCAGAAATATTTAGTTGTAAGAGAAAATACAGGATTTTCTCTTTTAATCTGTGCCTATAGGCCACAGTTCAGTTGCCTAAATATATCTAATGACTTCAAGCCTTCATGTTATGCTTTCCCAATATCATAACTGATGTTGTGTGAGCACAGCCTAGTCAAACATCCATCCATCTTCCAGAATAATTAATAGTTCACTCTACAAAATTAATGAATAATTACAAGATCCTATATATATAATGTATGAATAACTATATATGCAAATATATGGATATTTTATAAAAAATATTTTTAAGTACATTTATATCAGGTGCAAATACAGCATCTGAAGATGAAAAACATTTAGCCAATAAGAATATATCATTTGCTAAAAAGGAATTATTATGGTACTCTCCACAGCACTAGGCTAATTCTTACATGTTTTTAACTGATAGTACTTCCACCAACTTTGATATACCTAGTGTGCATGGATTATTTCCTATTTGAGTCTTTGTGGTTAGAAGACGTTTATTCATTAACCAGGAATAAATGATTCAATATCATTAAGATAATGGATTAATAGGGGAATGTTAACCCCTAGTGACCTGTGTTTTACAGTTCCTATACCTTGACACAAATTCCTTTGATCTTTTTTTCATTATTTAATGACAGCTTTCTTGACAATAAGATTTTTTGAAATTAGGAAAAGGATAATCATTTGTTTCTTTGTTTCCTATATAAGGAAGTAGGGATTGTATTTCACAAACCAAAACCCATAAGAAGTTGCTTGCTTAACTCTGCAAGTATGACATAAAGCAGTGAACTATTAAGACAAGTTAAACATTCTTATAATATACCTATAAAGAAAAGGAAATTTATTTATTTTTAATAACTATCCATCTAACAGTAAAGTCAGATAATAAAGTATCACAGGATATGTTGGGCAAAAGTAAAATGGAAGTGCTTTTCATTGTAAACTTGAGACTTCAAAATATTGTAACTTCTGACAGACCCAACACAACCTCCACCTCTTATTCCATATGTTGTGGTTTAAC
>NW_023311169.1:881-13690 GCF_011077185.1 Oxyura jamaicensis | reverse complement strand
ACCAGCTACTAGGAGGGAAAATAACTGTCCTAACTGAAACCAGGACACCATAACATTTGTGTCACACTCAGGTCCCACATAGTTTAGATATACAGATATTCTTATCACCATTGTTCTGTGTCCATTAAAGTATTTATATGTCTGTAGTTCTTTTCATTCCATAGGCCTTTTCCCAAAATGTTCGTAAAGACTGTTTCAGCTTCATCTGTCAAGATGGTCACTCAGGGCAGGCAAAGTTGGCTTTCTTGACACCAGCACCAGCTTAGCTCACGTCACTGTTGCACTTGCCCAGTTCCTTGCAAAACTGACATGTTGTTGGTTCTGCAGTGTCCTCCTACAACACATAACTTGGACTACAGATTAATTTTCTCCCAAGGTTAAATCTCCTTGAGGCACACACCTGATATCCCCATCCTTCTGCATTACCCACCAGGTATACCCTGGTCTTTGGGCAAAGACAATCCCATGAGTGCATTTGCCTTTTCCCATGGCAGGAGCAACCCACACCACCTTCCCCATCCACTTCCCTACATGCCCTACAGGGACTTTAGCTTCTCCCACAGTGTGTAGGGGTTTTGTTTCAGAAGGACCAGGATGGATCTCAGACCACCTGTTGTTAACTAGCCAAGTGGCTTCTGGTATATTCATGTCCCAGTGTTTCCACGTCCCAGCACCCAATGCTTGTAACATAGTTTTTAACAATCCATTGTACCTCTCAACCTTCCCAGAAGCTTGTGGGTGATAGGGGATGTGATACACCCACTCAATGCCATGTCTCTTGGCCCAGGAGGTGACCAAATTGTTTCGAAAGTGACTCCCATTTTTGGACTCAGTTCTCTCTGGTGTACGATGTTGCCACAGCACTTGTCTTTCCAGGCCCAAGATAGTGTTTCAGGCATGGTTTACGGGATATGTTTCCAGCCACCCAGTTGTTGCTTCTACCATGGTAAGTATGTAACATTTGCCTTGGCAGGTTTGTGGGAGAGGTCCGATGTAGTTAATCTGCCAGGCCTAACCGTATCGAAATCCAAGCCATCTCCCCCTGTTCCAGGGAGACTTTACCCTCATGGCTCATTTGATTGCAGCACGTCTCACACTCATGGGTAACCTGCGTGATGGCCTCCATGGTCAGGTCCACCCCTTGATCATGAGCCCATCTGTATGTGGCATCCCTCCCTAGCTGTCCTGATGTTTCATGGGCCTATCGAACTACAAACAGCTCAGCCTTACCTCCCCAGTCCAGGTCCACCTGAGCTATTTCAGTTTTCCAAAGCTTGATCCACTACTTCGTTGTTCTGATGTTCTTTGGTGGCACAATTCTTAGGCATGTGAGCATCTACCTGACGTACCTTTATAATCAAGTTTTCTACCCGGGCAGCAATATCTTGCCACAGGGTAGTAGCCCGGATAGGTTTACCTCTGTGCTGCCCATTGTTCTGTTTCCATTGCCGCAGCCTCCCCCACAGAGCATTTGCCACCATCCAGGAGTCAGTGTAGAGATATAGTACTGGCCGTTTTTCTCTTTCAGCAAGTTCTAGGGCCAGTTGTATAGCTTTTACTTCTGCATACTGGCTCGACTCACCTTCCCTTTCCATGGCCTCCACAACTCGTCATGTGGGACTCCACACAGCAGCTTTCCATTTCTGATGGAAATGGAAGCTGTGTGGCTTCCTACCACACAGCAGCATCCGTCAGTGAACAACACATACTGCTTTCTGTCTTCTGGCAACTCATTATATGGTGGTGCCTCTTCAGCACGGGTTACGTCTTCTGTCAGTACTCCAAAATCCCTGCCCTCCAGCCAGTCCATAATCTCTTCCAGGATTCCTGGGTGGTTGGGTTTCCCCATTCAAGCCTGCAGTGGAATTAATGCTACCCACTTATTCCACATAGCATCGGTTGCATGATGTGTAGCGGGGATTTTCCCTTTGAACATCCAATGTAACGCACTTAGCCGTGGGGCCAAGAGGAGTTGTGCTTCTGTACCAACAACTTCTGAAGTGGCTCACATCCCCTCATATGCAGTTAATATTTCCTTTTCACTTGGGGTGTAATTGGCTTCTGATCCTCGATAGCCCCGGCTCCAGAACCCCAGAGGTCGAACTCGAGTTTCTCCTGGGGTCTTCTGCCAGATGCTCCAGGTGAGGCCATGCTCCCCAGCTGCAGTGTAAAGTACGTTTTGCACAGCTGGTCTGGTATGGACAGGCCCAAGGGCTACTGCACAAGATATTTCTTGTTTGAGTTGTTCAAAGGCCTGTTGTTGCTTGGGGCACCACTAGAAAGCATTCCTCTTTCGAGTGACTTGATATAGAGGACTCACAAGCTGGCTATAGCCTGGAATATACATTCTCCAAAATCCCACAGGGCCTAGGAAAGCATTTGTTTCTTTTTTGCTAGTTGGAGGAGACATTGCCGTTATTTTGTTGATCACATCCGTCGGAATGCGGCGGCATCCATCCTGCCATTTTACCCCCAAGAACTGGATTTCCTGTGCGGGTCCCTTGACCTTATTCTGTTTAATAGCAAAGCCAGCTTTCAGGAGAATTTGAATTATTTTCTTCCCTTTCTCAAAAACTTCTTCTTCTGTGTTACCTCATACGATGATATCATCAATGTACTGCAGGTGTTCAGGAGCGTCCCCCTGTTCCAGTGTCATCTGGATCAGTCCACGGCAAATGGTAGGGCTGTGTTTCCACCCATGAGGCTGTCGATTCCAAGTGTACTGAATGCCCCTCCAAGTTAAAACAAACTGTGGCCTGCATGCTGCTGCTAGAGGGATGAAGAAAAATGCATTAGCGATATCAGTTGTGGCGTACCACTTGGCTGCCTTTGACTCTAGTTCGTACTGGAGTTCTAGCATATCTGGCACTGCAGCACTCAGTGGTGGTGTGACTCCATTCAGGCCACGATAGTCCACTGTTAGCCTCCACTCGTCATTACACTTTTGCACTGGCCATATAGGACTATTAAAGGGTGAGTGAGTCTTGCTGATCACTCCTTGGCTCTCCAGATGATGAACTAACTCATGGATAGGGATCAGGGAGTCTTGGTTGGTGCGATATTGCCACTGGTGCACAGTTGTAGTCACAATTGGCACTTGCTGTTCTTCAATCTTCAGCAATCTTACAGCAGAAGGGTCTTCTGAGAGACCAGACAGGGCAGAAAGCTTCTTAATCTTCTCTGTGCTCAAGGCAACTATGCCAAAAGTCCATTGGTACACTTTTGGGTCCTTGAAGTAAACTTTCTTGAGGTAGTCTATGCCGAGGATGCAAGGAGCCTCTGGGCCTGTCACGATGGGTTGTTGTTGCCACTCATTCCCAGTTAGACTCACTTCAGCTTCCAATACAGTTAGCTCTTGGGATCCCCCTGTCACTCCAGAGATAGAGATAAGTTGTGCCCCTTGGTGGCCTGATGGCATTAGGGTACACTGTGCACCTGTGTCCACTAAAGCTTTATATTTCTGCAGTTCCGGTGTGCCAGGCCATCGAATGCACACAGTCCAGTAAATCCGGTTGTCCCTCTCCTCTACCTGGCCAGAGGCAGGGCCCCACTAGTCCTGGTTGGAGCATCTGTCAATTAATTCTTCCAAATGTGAAGCAGAGGTCACTTTGTTAGGGTCAGGAGTAATAGTAGCTCTTCTACTGCCTCTGGGGGATTGCTCAACAGAAACTGGGGCAGCAATCCTCCTAGGGGCCTCTTTTCTTGCTGCTGTATCCTTCCGCAGGTAAAATACCCAAGCAGCTAGGACTGAAGTCAGTTCACCATCCCACTTCCTCATATCTTCCCCACAGTCACGTAAAAAAAAACAACACAAGGTACCCCGTGGTGTGCATCCTGGATTCTCCTTTGCTTGAGCCAGAGAATGCAGGCACTTAATGGCTGAAAGATTCTTCCATCTAGGTGAGGAGGAATTTATGTGTTCTTCTAACCATTGGGATAGTCTCTCCACGGTTGAAATGCAGGCCCATACTGGGGCAGAGAGATTTTCTTCATACTTATTGAGTGGACACAGTGTTCACTGTTGGCCCCATCCCCTCATCCCAATTCATTGCTGCCAGCGTGCTGGCATGTGATGAGGGTGCAGCCCATACAAATTTCCGCCACATGGATGTTGTGCACTGGACTTCATCGGGATCTTCAGGTGTCTGGTCATTATTTAAATCACTATAAATCATCTCCAGCACAGCTAATTCCCTCAGTTGCTGGAGACCTTTCTCCATGGTGTCCCACTTGCCTACTTGATATACAATATCTTCCTTGTGGGGATACCTTTCATTCACAGCTGCCAGGAGTCGCCGCCAGAGACTGAGGAACTGTGCCTCTCTCCCAATTACTCTGTCAATGAGCCTTTCTCTAGAGAGGGATCCCAGCTGTTTGTCTTCATTGCCTTCTAATTGTTGGCTATTGGCCCAAGCGTCCCAGAATCAAAGCAGCCAGGTGAAGATGTGCTCACCTGGATGATGACTGAAATCCTTTCGTATTTCTCACAACTCACTCAAGGATAGAGATCAAGTGGTTTCTGATTCATTTATAATTTCAGTCTCTTCTCCCTGATGCTGTTGTGATGACACTACTTTAGAGCTGCCTGCCTTTTCCTCCTCTCCCTCCTCCTTAGGAGGTGCTTCTTCCCTTAGTAAACGAGCTGACTTCCGTTTCCATCATTTTGTCTTGACTATAGGGGCGACTGATACCATAGGTGGTTAGTCCTCTGGGGTGGTCACAGTGTGTGTTATCTCGTCATCAAATTCAGAAACTTCTCTATCCCCTTGAGGGTGCTGGGCAGCGTTAATTGACATTTAATAGGCGTAAGCCAGACCCCAGCAGAGTGCAGCAAGCTGGTGGAGTTCTCTGGTATTGCCAGGGTCAGGGCATATCAATTTCAAACATTCTACCAGTTGTTTTTTTTTTTTTTTTTGATTTTGCACTTGTTCAGGGGTGAAGTTAACAACCATCGGAGGAGAAAACAGTGACAAGTACCTGCCCATATACCCCCACACACACCTTGCCAACCACAACTACTTTGTCTCAGGGCAGGTTCTTGGATGATATTCTTAATAAAATATTTGACCTTGGGGAGGAAGAAAAACACTAGAACTAGTAATAGGAGGATGACATCCGAGCAAGAGTATCCAAAATACTCAAAGGCTGCTGCGATTAGGCCACAGGGAGAGAAGAAGGCATCACCCCTGATATTATTCACAAATTGACTGCTAGGGGACAAAAAAAAAGGAACAGAGAATGGACGACATACAATATAGTCACACGGAAAAATATTAACAGCAAACCAAACATTGTGACTAGCAAATAAGTTAGTTGTAAATACTTTAATAAATTCTACTGTTATTTCAACCCTTGAGCCCCACGTTGGGTGCCAAAAAGGACTGTGGTGGTTTTCCGAGCTCCACTATAACCGCTCTCTCACTCCTCCCCTCCTCAAAGAGAGGGGGAAAAGACAACACAAAGAGCTCGAGGTTTGAGATGAGAAAGATTTAATGGGGAACGAAAATGGGAAGAAAAAGAAACAAAAGAAAGACAGTGGAAGCACAGAGAGAAAAGGAAAAATATATGTTATTATCTACTTCCCATCAATGGGCGATGTTCAGCCACATCCTGGGAAGCAGGGCCTCAAAAAGCATACTGGTTGTTCAGGAGGACCTCACCCTCCCCCACAAGAGCCCCTCTTTTTATTGCTGAGTGTGACATCAGGTGTTATGGAATATCCCTTTGGTTGGTTTAGGTCAGCTGCCCTGGTGATGTTCCCTCCCCATCAATTGACCACCCTCAGCCTGCTGTCTCTTGGGGGTTTGGAGGGAGTCCTGATGCTGTGCCAGCACTATGCAGCAATAAACACAACCCTGGAGTGATACCAGTGCTGTTCCAGCTATGAGTGCAGAGCACAGCATTGTGTGGGGTGTTGCAGGGAAAGGTGACTCCATCCCAGACAAACCCAACATAACTGTAAATTACACAGCTATACTGCAGGTAAAAAGAAGTTGCTGTAATTGTTGGCATCATAAATTAAGTGACTATAGAATATAAGAATGTGGAAAGAGATTTCACTTTTTGTTGTTATTGTTTTGTTTTGTTTTGTTTAGCACTATTATTAGTTCTGAAATTTTGCTCAGTACTCTTAGAAGTGACTTTTTAAGAACTGTTGATATATGAGGTTAAATAAAATCATATAAATATTTGAAAACACATGACAGTGAAAGGCTCAATGGAAATCCATATTACATTTTGGAGTGTACTGTGAGTTTGTCTTCAAGGTGTCCTGCTTACTCTCCTCACAAAAAGCAACTCTGGAACCATAACTAACCACTACTCTCCAAAGTTGGCACATAGGATATTGTATGACTGTACATATCTTGTAGAAGAGATCTTGGCAGGAAAAGAACACCTTGCTCTTTACAACCGAGAAGAAGCATTTTATTTATTTATTGTATTCATTTATTTATTTATTTCAGTGAAGCATAGCTTAAAATCAGCATATGTAGTAAGAACACTGCAAAAGTTCTTGATTACTGAAAAGTTCTTGAAAATGTACAGTTAAACACAATACATTTTTACTCAGTCACAATTACTGACTTTAATGTAATCTTCACTTTGGAGTGACTGCATAAAATGCAAAAATTTGAACTGTGATACATGGCAAGAGAAAGAAGTTGCTTGGATTGTCCTAGTTCTTATATATCTTGATTTTATCTTTAAGTAGTCTTAACTGATAACTGATTTTATCCATCCATAACATGGAAAAAATAACAGAAAGCTTTCAGTTTTTTTTTTTTTTTTTTCTGTTGTTGTTGTTATTTGTTTGTTTTGCTTTGTTTTGATTTGTGTGTGTTTTTCTTTCAGATCTTATGAAGTCTCTGATAAACTTAGCAGAAATGCATTTAGAAGTTGTTCACAGCAACACTTGTGGAAAAATAACATAAATACTCTTAACAGATTATTTTTTTCAGAAAATCAATTTCCCCCACTCACAAAGAGTTCATAATTCAGCTTCTATGAATCTGGTAGTGATTCTGATTTTAAATAACTTAAATTGTTATGTCTGCTTTTAACATCAGAGCAGTCAACATACTTAGCATCATATTCCAGATTAAATGTCTTTATCATTTTCATTTTATAATTACATAACTTATTTAAATGCCTTTAGATTGGATAATGTTTATAGAATGATGTCCACTGAAATCATGATACTCAGTTCATCCACAATGGAAGGAGAAAATCTAGTAAGGATGTATCAAGCTGTAGCCCAATATGTAATACTGAATGGCACGGGCTGTTCAAACTCCCATACACATTTGCCAAGAGGATAGAATGGGATATGTGAGACATTAAGAAACTATTTTAACGGTCAACCTAAGAGTCAGATTTATGAGGTTAAACTCACTGCTAGTCGTGATCTGTCTCCTTAGCCTTTTTTTTTTTTTTTTTTTTTTTTTAACAAAACATTGTTGAAATGTATGGATACATTGTATGGATACATTGTATGGATACATTGTATGGATACATTGTATGGATATTATTTCTGTGTCCCTGATGATATACCATATAAGATAATATTGCAAGAATACATACTCAAACACACAGAACTAGATTCATGGTGATAACTGGAAGAAATTAAGCTGTGCCGTCTCTTCTGAAATGGTTATCTGAATTAGAACAGACAATTATTTATATTTAAAGACACTAAATTTCTTAGTGATAATCCATCCTTTAAAAGTCTAAGAAAGTCACAATTACTAATCATTTGAAAGGTAGTCTGACCAATACATGAATTAATAATCATTTACTCTTATGAGAGTAGATAAAAGTAGCTCATATTTTATTACCTGTAAGCAATCTATATTCTTTATATCAACTTTAGAGGTTTATCATATTCATAGAGACTTGAAGGCATTAAAATTTTATTATTTATTATTTATTTTTTTTCCAAAATTCAGAAAACTATATGGAAAAGGAATAACCTAAATGTTTGAAATTAAGTTTATTTAAACCAAACATACAATACAATATGTATAGTAGATTAAATGCCCCTGTTCAATTTTACATCTCTTTTGTGGTTGCCGAGCATGTAACTCAGAACAATTAACCAGTCTGATCTGCATGATTTGTTGTACCAAGCCCCATAGTAATTATTTTACAAGCTGTTCAGATATGAATATACCTCCATCTTTTGAATTATTTATTTTCAGAATTTGCCTTTGCATACATTTATGTTTACCAACTCCAAACAATGCATGAGCTGAAGATCTTTTGTACAGCCTTGCATACATACAGATTTTTTTGGAGATGTCAATATTAAAAACTTCTTTATATGTATTCTGTATGAAAAGGTGACATTGAAAGTCTGGTCAGATAATATAAAAGTGAAAAACTTTCCTTTTAGACTCAGTATTCTACTACAATGCCTATCTGTGATCCCTTTAAGAAATTTTATTTCTAATTTATGCGACAGTCAGAAAATTCTGATACTTGTACCTCTTCACTTTCATAAATGTACTTCATATTTTAATACCACTTTCTCTTCCTCAAGTTCCTAAATAAGTTGTCTTTTATTATCACCACATCATACTTAAGAAATTATTGCCTTGAAGTAAATAATAACTTTTTCTTATGAGTCTGTCACCAAGCTCAAATAAGAATTCAGCATTCCGAATTCCGTGCTACAAACAGTGCCATCTTGTTATTTCCAAAAGATTTATGAAAAGATGACATGAGACAAAATATTTGAAGCTTTCTATCATTTTCATTGTGTTGATGATCAGATGCACTGAATTTTAATCTGTCAAGTTCCAAACACTTAAGCATTTTCAAGCCATTCCTTCCAATTCTTCTTATACCATTCCATTACAATTTAATCTGAAATGTTGACAAGCATTCAAGCATCCAATATTTCTAGAGTATCACCTCTCTATTACATCTTAACCAAGACATACTTATTTTTTGAAGCTTTTCAGTTCAAGTGAATTTTGGAAAACCCGTAATCAACATTTATATATTTCTTTGCATCATATTCAATATGCTGAGCATTAATTGAAACTGAATAAGCACAACTTCACAAAGAAGTCTATAGATAGGGAAGAATGAAAGTTAAATAAAGAAAGATATGATGTGTTTATTATTTGTATTGCACATTTTAAATAGCACTGTGTTTCTTGTCTGTAATGTATATTCTAAATGGCTAATGTTACATCATTCAGATGTGACAGGAGACCAATAAAATGGTGATCTCACTGACCTCAGTATCAAAATATTCACTGACTTGAGTGGGCCTAAAAAATTATCTCATATAACACCATGTAAAGATATCTAGAATGTATGGCTTTGTTCTGTCTGGATACTGCATTGCAAGATATTCAGGATAGAAGTACAAATACAAGAGACAGAAAGAAAAAACAATTAAGCACACACAGAGATATGCATAGGCAAATAAATAGCATGTAAACCTGTCAATAGCAAAGAGCAGAATTATTAAGTCAGTGAGTAGCTATCAAAAGAACCATTCAATTACAACCTTAAAGATATTTAACCAGACTTTTGCAACTGATGAGAAAAACAAACAGATCATCAGGAATTATAGGAAATAATTATTGAAGCTGTATTTATGCATACTTACATATATAGTTTTACGTGTGTCTATTTATGGGAATTAAAGGTGGCTGTGACTGAATGTTTAAAGGAGCAACAAATTCTGGTTTAAAACTTTAAAGGTAAACTTTACTAAATCAATTCATTAGCAACATAAATTGCTAACTGTTATTTCTTACATATTATTAATCATCATAACTATATATATGATGGTGTTAGGGTTTAACATTTACATAATATCTTAGCTGTGAATACAGAACACTGCATACCAGTTTTTGGATAGTTAGCACTGAAGGCAGTAGTTGGTGGTAGTGTCAGGTGATCAGGCTTGAGAGCTCTCTGACAAGAGTTTTTTTTTTTTTTTTTTTTTTTTTTTCCCTCTAGTCACTGTTCGTTTGTATTTAGCAAAAGTGATCTTTGTCCTTTTTATCATTTGTGTGTCTCCTACCAACAGCATGTCTTTCTTTGATATTTTGCTATTCTATTGTTCACACATTTATGTGAAATAATTATATATTATATCAGGCTGTGTTATCAAAGTGTTATAAAATACTTAAATATTATTGTTGGTTATGTTGTTTCAGTACCATTACATTTGGGTTGAAAGCAAAATTTTATATTAATTGTATCTATGCATAGTTTACAGAGAAAACTTGTTATATAAAAAATGTATGGGAAGTTTAGGGTCAAATCCAGGAAAAAGGAGAGATCAATGGGGAGAAAAAAGTGGGAGAAAACAGAATAGGTGGGGAGTAGTGAGACGGTTTTATGTCAATGGGCACATACAGAAACACAGGAAGTTCCATCTAAATGTCAAGAAACACTTTAATGTGCAGGTGACAGAACACTGGAATAAGTTGCCTAGAAAGGCCGTGGAGTCTCCTTCCTTGGAGATCTTCAAAAGCTGTCTGCACATGGTCCTAGGCAGCCCGTTCTAGGTGGCTCTGCTTGAGCAGAGGGATTGGACCAGATGCCTGCCAGAGGTACATTCCAACCTCAATCATTCTGAGATTTTCTGTGAAAGTTATTAAACTATTGTATAATGTAGACATTTGTCATGAACTATGTTCTCTCAAAAATCTAAATATCCACTTGGACCCCAAACTGATAAATTGCTATAATATTCTGACACTAAGTATTTTATTTTATTGTTCACACAGAAGGACCTAGAGTAATCTGTGCATAATATAAGTAATCAGAATATGTATGTAGGGCTAGCAGACACAACACTGATATTCAAGGAGTTTAGGGCTGTTTTGGAGTGGTGGATTCACACCAACTGGGACATCTGAAAAGCATTAGGCAATTATTTGTGGGTAAGTCAATTCCTCGCTGTCCCAGTTACTGGAAGGTGGATTCCCACCATGTTCGTTAGGCAAAAAAAGCAGCTTATATTCATGTCTTTCAAGGTCCTGTGTGATATCTACCAGTCCCATCTTAAACAATGCAACTTGTCTGTACTAGACAAGTGAATCAATTTCTATGAAAATGTTGTTCCAGTTCTGCAACATTGTTTTATACTCTATTTAGTGCATTTGACATTAAAAAACAAAAGCAAAACAACAACAAAAAAACTATTATTTCTAGTGCTGTTTCTAATAAAGAGCCTGTGTTCTAATCCCCACAAAACTTAAATTTGGCAATTAAAAACTCTAGAAAGGAAAGATGTGATAAGTAGGAAGGAAAATGTAATAGACTTCACCTCTCTCTATTAAGGTCCATTGGACAACTATACTATACAAATCTTCCATATACTTAGTAGAATATATGCAACATGGTTTGCTAATTCTATGACAGAAATCAGCACATTAATCAGATGTGCATGAGCTCTACCTCTGACTTTTGACTCCCACCTGTTTAGGAAACACCACATTTTATCTATTTCAATATCTTTCATAGAATCGTAGAGTATCCTTGAGTCATAAGAGACTTGTGAGGATCATCAAGTCCATCTCCTTACTCCACAAAGGGCAACCTAAGAGTTAAACCATAAGTTGAACACCAACAGGCTTGAGGCCATGACCACTTCCTTGGGGAATCTGTTCCAATGCCTGACCATCCACTCAGTGAAGATATATATATATATATATATATATATATATATATATATATATATATATATATATTTTTCCCCCTAAAATCCAGCCTGAAGTTCCCCAGACAAAGCTTTATGCCATTCTCTTAGGTCCTATCAACAGTCACTAGAGAGAAGAGATGAACAACTCTCTCTTCCCTGTCATGAGGAAGCTGTAGACAGCAATGAAGTCACCCTCCTCTACTCTAAGCAGAAAATTAAAACACAAACAAAAACAGCAACAACAAGCAACTAAACCATACTCTTCCCCCCCCCCACAAAAAAAATAAAAAATAAAAAAAAATATTTAAAACTATTATTTTAACCCTTTATAACAAATCTTTAAAATGAATTGATTTCTTTTCATAGGGTAGAAAGAGAAGAAATCAGGTCTAAAAAACAGTAGATTTCCACCCACAAAATAGACATAAAGATCACAGGTTCCTATGTGTTAGCTCGGAGGGGTGGGCTTTGAGGGTAGGGGGACAGGGTATGGGGGACATTTCATTTCTGTTCTCTAGGGCTGTAAATTTTTATTTTTGTACATGTTCAGACACTGATTAGATTCAACACTGTGCTCTGGCAGTCAGGAGAACAATTTTTGAGTGCATTAAACACAGCATACCTCCTGGCCAAAAGAGATGACTATCCTACTATATTTAGAGTTAGTGTACCCTCACCTTGAATATAGTGTGCATTTCTGTTCGCTGCAGTATGGAAAGGATATTATGATACTTGAATGCATCCAGAGGAAGGCAACAAAACTAGTAAAAGGTCTAGAAGGTGTGGAGAAAGGAATGAAGCCTATGGATAGGATGAGGACACTTGCGTTGTCTAGTTTAGAGAAAAGGAGACTAAGAGGTGACCTCATTGCTCTCTACAACTTCTTGAGCAGAGGAAATGGAGAAGGAGGTGCTGATCTCTTCTCCATGATAACCTATGATAGGATGCACAGGAATGGCACAAAGCTGCCCAAAGGGAGGTTCAGACTGGTCAGACTGGTCACACTCCTCTCCTCTCCTCTCCTCTCCTCTCCTCTCCTCTCCTCTCCTCTCCTCTCCTCTCCTCTCCTCTCCTCTCCTCTCCTCTCCTCTCCTCGCCTCGCCTCGCCTCGCCTCGCCTCGCCTCGCCTCGCCTCGCC
>NW_023311169.1:0-781 GCF_011077185.1 Oxyura jamaicensis | reverse complement strand
TTCAGGAGACTTTATATCGTCAGAATCTGATACTATAGAGGCTACTTCTATGTGCATTCAGAAACCTGGCGTTCATCCCTGTAGCCAAGTTTAATTCTAGTTAAGAAGCGCTACTCAGCAAGACAGCAAAGAACAAATGTAGCTATAGAATTTATAAGAAGAATTACTAAGAATAAATGTGAAAGAAAATAACTCTCTACTAGCCACATTTGTCTGACTGCTCCTAAATATATTGCAGATTAAAAAGTACTTTCCTAAGTCCTTATAAATCTCTCGGGAAATATTGAAACATCACACATGGTGATGGGTAAGGGTATCATAATATAAAAATAAATGTAATAAAAAAATAATAAACGCAATGTAATTTGAGATGGGGAATCATTTTCAGAGTATTCACAGTTGTTTAGTGTTGTTTATTTGCTGTTTTATGTCTGCAACATTTTGAATATGGGAACTGTCTGGAATTTACCAAATGATAGATACTTCAGTGGGAAAACATCTTACAATGTATTATATCTCCAGATATAATATCATGGAGATAATCTCTAATGTTTGCCAATATCCAGTTTAGTTGCTTATATTTTAATGACTAGGTTCACTTCCAATGCTCCAGGGATCTCAATAGTCTAGCAGACTTTCTAGCAGCGGAAAGCAAGACATGAATTTCCATAAATATTGTCTAATACATGCCTGTCCTAAGTAGATGACTCAAATACCCTAAACATATCAAAGAGTAAAAATAAAATAAAATAAAATAAAAATAAAATAAAAATAAAATAAA
>NW_023311168.1:0-5064 GCF_011077185.1 Oxyura jamaicensis | reverse complement strand
CGAGGAGCACGGCGTCGCCTCTCGAGGAAGAAATTAATTAATATAAAAAAATAATAATAAAAAATGGAATTCCAGCCCCAAAAAATAAACCCGGGAGCCCGCCTCCACCTCCTCCCTGCTCCCCAAAGCGGAACCGCAGCTCCCGCACACGGGAAGGGAACCGCAGAGGGAAGGGAACCGCAGAGGGAAGGGAACCGCAGAGGGAAGGGAACCGCAGCTCCTGCGTGCGGGAGCCCCCCCAGCCCCCGTTGAGGGTGGGGGGAAGCCCCCTCCCCACCTGGTTGAGGACCTTCTGCAGGTGGGGGGTGCCCATGCGGTCGGCCATGTGGCGGTAGGCGGGGTGGGAGAGGAAGAACTTGCGCTCGGCCGCCAGCGCCGCCCGGATGTCCTTCTTGCCATCGATGTCCTTCTGGCTGCGGTTGACGACGCCGATGTAGCCTGCGAGGGGACGCGGGGGGGGGGCTGCGGTGACGCGGGGGGAGCCGGCCCTTCTTCTTCCTCCTCCACCTTCAGCCCTCCTCCTCCTCCTCCTCCTCCTCCTCCTCCTCCTCCCCACCCTTTTGGGCTCGTTCCGAAATGGGGAACGAGGCCGGGGGGTGGCTCGGGGAGGGGGGGACGCGGCGCGGAGCCCGGCGGCTCCTCCTCGTACCCCGTCGCAGAGGGAGCAGCTTGTTCTCCAGCACGTCCCTGGCGTCCGTGCCTTCATCCATCAGGTCCAGCTTGGTGATCACCCCGATCGTCCGCAAGCCTGAGCCAAAAACAATTTAAAACAACAAAAAAAAAACAGGGGTTGATCAACAATTAGGGCACGGACCAACGTGGAGGGGGCGGCGAGGCGGAGGGAACCCGGCGAGGAGCGGCGCCGCCGCCCTTCGTCAGCCATCGGAGCATCTCCTCTCGGCTCTGGGAGGGAGAAGCGGGGTTCTGTGGGGTTCTCAGGGGTTCTGGAATGGTTCTGTGTTGTTCTGGAGGGGTTCTGCAGGGTTCTGGCGCCCGGAGAGCAGCCGAAGCGGCAGCGGGGAGCCGGGGCGTGCGTCGCGGCCGCCTTACCTTGGGGATCCACTTCTTTGGCCATCTTGAGCGCGTCCGAGTTGGCCAGGTCCATGTTGGCGGGCGTGACGGCGAGGATCAGGCTGCTCTCCCTGCTGATGAACTGCAGGATCATGTCCTTGATCTGGTACTCGATGTCCTGCGGCTGGTCCCCCACCGGCACCTTGGTGATCCCCGGCAGGTCGATCAGCGTCAGGTTCAGCACTGGGAGGACGGAGACGGCGGCTCAGAGCCGGGGAGCTCGCCCCGGAGAAGCCCTCGGAGCCCCTCCGAAGGGGGCTGCGGTGACGCGGGCGGAGCCGGCCCTTCTTCTTCCTCCCCCTTCAGCCTTCCTCCTCCTCCTCCTCCCCTTCGGGCTCGTTCCGAAATGGGGAACGAGGCCGGGGGGTGGCTCGGGGGGGGGGACACGGCGCGGAGCCCGGCGGCTCCTCGTGCCCTGTCGCAAAGGGGGCAGCTTGCTCCCCGGGAGCCCCCAGTCCCCGGGGGCTGGTTTGAGCTCAGCCACATCCGGAGCAGCCAGGGGTTGTTTTTGGGACGTGGGTCGGGTTAAACCCTGGCGGCCCCGAGCGTGCAGATGGGTTTTTTTTTTCTTCTTTCCCCCCCAAAAAAAAATCCCCGCTCACCGTGCGGCGAGTAGACGCGGAGGTTGATGGGGATGGGGGAGATGCCTTTGTTGGTGCCCGTCACCCGGTCGGTCTCCGCTTCGATCTCCTGCCGCACCTCGTCGAAGTCCGTGAACTTTTTGGATTTGCAGTGCAAAAACTCAGCATATTCTGGGGGAAAAAAAGGGGAAATAAATTCATGGACAGCGTGGGCACGATGAGGATGGAGCCGGGGGGGCCGCCCGGCCGCTTTGGGGACCTCTCGGCGCCGCGGAGCGGAACCGGGGGCATCGAGGACGTGCCCGGGGATCGACCCGACGGCCCCAGATAAATTTCATTTAACATGTTTTTTTTTGGGGGGGGGAAAAGGAGTCTCAGAGCCTTGCGCAGGAGCCCCCGCCTGGCCGTGACGTTCTGGAATGGAGGCTGGGATGTGCTCAAGCCGAGCGTGACTGGGAACGCTCAAACCAACCCGAACTGACCCCAAAAGGCTCTGGGAATGCTCAAAAGGACCAGAACTGACCCCAAAAGGCTCTGGGAATCCTAAAACGGACCAGAATTGATCCTGAAATGCCCTGAGAATCCTCAAACGGACCAGAACTGATCCCCAAATGCTCTGGGAATGCTCAAACCAACCAGAATCGATCCCAAAATGGCCTGGGAATGCTAAAAAGGGCCAGAATTGATCCCGAAATGCTCTGGGAACGCTCAAACCAACCAGAATTGTCACCTAAATGTTCTGGGAATGCTCAAACTGACCAGAATTATTCCCTAAATGCTTTGGGAACGCTCAAACCAACCAGAATCGTCACCTAAATTCCTTGGGAAGGCTCAAACTGACCAAAATTGTCACCTAAATGCTCTGGGAACGCTCAAATGATCCAGAATTATTCCATAAATACTTGGGGAAGGCTCAAACCAACCAGAATTGTCACCTAAATATTTTGGGAATGCTCAAATTGACCAGAATTGTTACCTAAATGTTCTGGGAATGCTCAAACTGACCAGAATTATTCCCTAAATGCTCTGGGAACGCTCAAACCAACCAGAATCGTCACCGTAATTCCTTGGGAAGGCTCAAACTGACCCAAATCCTTCCCTAAATGCCCCGGGAACTCTCGAACCGACCAGAATCGTCACCTAAATTCCTTGGGAATGCTCAAACCGACCAAAATTGTCGCCTAAATGTTCTGGGAACGCTCAAATGATCCAGAATTATTCCCTAAATGCTCTGGGAATGCTCAAACCGACCAGAATCGTCACCATAATTCCTTGGGAAGGCTCAAACCGACCCAAATCCTTCCCTAAATGCCCCGGGAACTCTCGAACCGACCAGAACCGTTCCCTGGCCGCGTTTCAGGCCCCGTCTGCGGGGGGACGCGCGGCCGGAGCGTACCTGTCTTGGAGAAGATGAGCTGCAGGATGAGAGGCCGCCGGGTGACGATGCCGGAGCCGCGGGGGAGGAAGTCCCTGCGAGGAACCAAAGGACACGCGGTCACTCGGGCGGGCAAACGAGCTCGGATCGCGCCCCCCACCCCCCTCCTCGATTTGGGGCTGGAAGGGGTAAAAACGGGGCGAGGAGGCAAAAAAAAACCCCGCTCCCTTCACCACCCGCGGCTTCCCCCCGGGGGCTGAGGAAGGAATTCGGGCCGATGCCGTAACGAGGTTAAATTAACCGGGGTAAATTAAGCCGAGGTTAAATTAACCGGGGTTAATTAAGCGTCTGCGCCCCGCCCCGCGTGTTTATCGCCACTCAGCGACTTCCTGCACGACCGGGACGACGAGTTGTGCCGCGGGCAGGTGGGATCCCAGCGGAAAGGGAAGCGTCGGAGGGCGGCCGCTGGCCGCCGCCGCAGGATCTATTTCGGTGCCGCTCGCTCATCCGGCGGCACGGCCGCGGTTTCGCTCTGACGCCGCCCGGCCGCCGCTTCCTCCCGGCGAAATCAACCCAAAAAAAACCTTTGTGGGGCGGGGGAAGCGTCGGTCCGGGGGCCAGGGCACGAAGCGTCCTCTGTAGCTGGCCAAAACCCCGCGGTTCCCTTCCCGCACGGCCTCCGGCCCAGCCCTCGATGCCGGTGCCGCGTTATTTCCCCCGGGGGGAAGGCGGAGGGCTCGCGAGCGGCCGTGGGGCGGCTCGGGGGCGCGGGGGGGGAAGGAAACCCTCACGGGGCCGACGCCTTGCACGGGCACAGAAGTGAAGTCAAAGGCGTAACGGTGAAAATAAACTCGTCGTAGACGTAACGCGTGCTCATAGACGTAAAAGCGATGTCCAACCGGCGTCCGTAGGCTTAACGGGGCTTTGGAGACGTAAAAGGGAAGTCAAACTCGTGGTTGTAGAGGTAAAAGTGAAGCCAAACTCGTGTTTGTAGATGTAATGTGCGTTTGGAGATGCAAAACTGAAGCCAAACTTGTGGTTGTAGACGTAAAAGTGAAGTCAAGCCGGTGCTTGTAGACGAAATCATGAAAATAAGCCCGTTGTTGTAGATGCAACGTGTTTGTAGATGTAAAAGTCAAGTCAAAACCATGGTTGTAGACGTAAATGTGAAGTCCAACAGGTGTTTGTAGATGTAAGGTGTGTTTGGAGACGTAAAACTGAAGCCAGACTCGTGGTTGTAGACATAAAAGTGAAGCCAAACTCGTGTCACTAGACGTAATCATGAAAACAACCTCATTTCCTTAGATGTAACGAGTCTTTGTAGACGTGCAGTGAAGTCAAGCAGGTGCTTGTAGATGTCATGTGTGTTTGTAGAGGTAAAAGTGAAGTCAAACTCATGGTTGTAGACGTAAAAGTGAAGCCAAACTCATGGTTGTAGGCATAATCATGAAGACAGCCTCATTTCCGTAGATGTAACGAGTCTTTGTAGACGTAACGTGAAGTCAAGCAGGTGCTTGTAGATATCATATGTGTTTGTAGAGTTAAAAGTGAAGTCAAACTCAGGGTTGTAGACGTAAATGTGAAGTCAAACCAGTGTTTGTAGATGTAAGGTGTGTTTGGAGACGTAAAACTGAAGCGCAACTTGTGGTTGTAGACATAAAAGTGAAGCCAAACTCGTGTCACTAGACGTAATCATGAAAACAACCTCATTTCCTTAGATGTAACGAGTCTTTGTAGACGTGCAGTGAAGTCAAGCAGGTGCTTGTAGATGTAAGGTGTGTTTGTAGAGGTAAAAGTGAAGTCAAACTCGTGGTTGTAGACGTAAATGTGAAGTCAAACCAGTGTTTGTAGATGTAAGGTGTGTTTGGAGACGTAAAACTGAAGCCAAACTCACGGTTGTAGACGTAAAAGTGAAGTCAAACTCGTGTTTGTGGATGTAAAACTGAAGCCAAACTTGTCTTTGTAGACATAGAAATGAAGTCCAACAGGCGTTTGTAGATGTAAGGTGTGTTTGGAGACGTAAAACTGAAGCCAAAC
>NW_023311167.1:0-25638 GCF_011077185.1 Oxyura jamaicensis | reverse complement strand
CGGATGGGATCCACCCGAGGGTACTGAGAGAACTGGCAGAGGAGCTGGCCAAGCCGCTTTCCATCATTTATTGGCAGTCCTGGCTATTGGAGGAGGTCCCACCTGACTGGTGGCTAGCAAACGTGATGCCCATCTACAAGAAGGGCCGGAGGGTAGACCCGGGGAACTATAGGCCTGTTAGTTTAACATCAGTGCCAGGGAAGCTCATGGAGCAGATTATCTTGGGTGTCATCATGCAGCACTTGCAGGGCAAGCAGGCTATGAGGCATAGTCAGCATGGGTTTATGAAAGGCAGGTCCTGCTTAACGAACCTGATCTCCTTCTATGACAAGGTGACACGCTTAGTGGATGAGGGAAAGGCTGTGGATGTGGTCTACCTTGAGTTCAGTAAGGCTTTTGACACCGTTCCCCACAGCATTCTCCTCAGGAAACTGGCTGCTCATGGCCTGGACTGGCGCACACTTTGTTGGGTTAGAAACTGGCTGGATAGTTGGGCCCAGAGAGTTGTGGTGAATGGGGTCAAATCCAGTTGGAGGCCAGTCACTAGTGGCGTCCCCCAGGGCTCGGTACTGGGACCAGTCCTCTTTAATATCTTCAACAGTGATCTGGATGAGGGGATCGAGTGCGCCCTCAGCAAGTTTGCAGATGACACCAAGTTAGGTGTGTGTGTCAATTTGCTCGAGGGTAGGAAGGCTCTGCAGGAAGATCTGGATAGACTGGACCGATGGGCTGAGGCCAACTGTATGACGTTCAACAAGGCCAAGTGCCGGGTCCTGCACCTGGGGCACAACAACCCCAAGCAGCACTACATGCTGGGAGATGTGTGGTTGGAAAGCTGCCTGTCAGAGAAGGACCTGCGGGTATTGGTTGACAGTCGGCTGAATATGAGCCAGCAGTGTGCTCAGGCAGACAAGAAGGCCAGCAACATCCTGGCTTGTGTCAGAAACAGCGTGGCCAGCAGGTCCAGGGAAGTGATTGTCCCCCTGTACTCAGCTCTGGTGAGGCCGCACCTTGAGTACTGTGTTCAGTTTTGGGCCCCTCGCTACAAGGACATGGAGGTGCTTGAGTCCAGAGAAGGGCTATGAAGCTGGTGAAGGGTCTGGAGAACAAGTCTTACAAGGAGCAGCTGAGGGAGATGGGACTGTTTAGCCTGGAGAAGAGGAAGCTCAGGGGCGACCTTAGAGCACTCTACAAGTACCTCAGGGGAGGCTGTTGCGAGGTGGGGGTTGGTCTATTCTCCCACGTGCCTGGTGACAGGACAAGGGGGAATGGGCTAAAGTTGCGCCAGGGGAGGTTTAGTTTGGATATTAAGAAGAACTTCTTTACTGAACGGGTTGTTAGGCATTGGAATAGGCTGCCCAGGGAAGTGGTTGAGTCACCATCCCTGGAGGTCTTTAAAAGACGTTTAGATGTAGAGCTTAGGGATATGGTTTAGTGGAAGATTTGTTAGCGTTAGGTCAGAGGTTGGACTTGGTGATCTTGGAGGTCTCTTCCAACCTAGACTATTCTGTGAAACTGTGATTCTGTGATTAGTATTTGACAACAAAGAAATAAAAACTCATAAGTGCAGTTGTTCATGTGATTAGAGCTTAATAAAGTTAATAGCAACAGAAATAGTATAAAATGGTGTTAATTTTTAGAATAAGTCTGCAGTTAGTCATTTTACCCTGAATGAAAGGTAGGTATTGTAGGAAAATAAATATTAACCAGATTAATATTGTTAGTTTAAACTTTTATATTTGCACATTTACAAGTCTGTCCACTTTTAGGGAGAGAGCATCAGTGTTGCAACACAATTTTAGGGAAGAATTCATAAATTAGGCTCGAAATTTATAGACTGAAAAAAATTACTCCTTATACTTTATCCAAAAGTAACTCTCAGGTGATAAAATAAAATAAAATAATTTTAAAAGAAAGTTCAAGACAGAGATATGCCTGTATGCCTGACTATATAGATGTTTTGTAACATTAATCTGTTTTATAATCTATGGACAACCTGAGTCTGTGAAAGGATTCAATTCATAAATTGTGTTTGTCAATGAAATGAAAGTAACAGCAGCAAAAATACTTCCCAGCCCTAGACCTCATTTAGATGCATTAAATGTATCTAAATGAAATTAAATGTATATGCATTTAAGTATTTTTGAGTACATCAATGAGCTTATGTTCACTTTACAGTTTGTTTACTTATTTTTGTTGAACTCAGTTTCTTCTTGGGTATTATTATTATTATTGTTATTATTATTATTTTTTTCCAGAGTATTTCCTCGGGAAACCTCATAATGATAACTAAATTTTTGTAAGGTACAGACAATGACAATTTCTGTTATATTTTCTAAATTACTGATACATATGCTGAAGTTTACATATAGCAATAACTGTAAATGTAAGTTCATTTTTATGTGCGTACATGTGTGTATTTATCTGGATGTGTTAAACTAAGTGCAATAAATAATAATAATAATCAAGTAGATAAACGATTATAGTTCTATTCTTAATAAAGAATTGAGGAAATATTTTGGTTGGAAGGGAACTTAAGAAAAATCTAGTGTCCATTGCACCCCTGTGCCATGGAAAGGGACACCTTCCACTAGATCACATTGCTCAAATCCCCATCTAAACTTGTCTTGAACACTTTCATGGATGGCCATCCACAGCTTCTCTGGGTAACCTCTTCCAGTGTCTCTGGAAAACTGAGGCACTGGAAATGCTGCTGAATAGATCCAGTAAAGTTACAGTGGAATTTTGTGGTTCATCTATGTAACAGGTCTTAAACTAATCTATCAATGTAATTACATACAATACATAATGAAGTTTTTGCCTCACTAAAATGTTTACACTAAATTGGTCCAAGTTAATTCAAAGTGATTTCAATATAGTCTTATAGTCTTAAAAATCTTCAGGACTAAATATAGCAATTACTTCTCAGGCTCAAATACCTAAAATATAGAATAAATTCCTTGTTTGAATAATGGCTTCTGAGTTCTAACAAATTTTGTTATCTCCCTTTAAAAATGTAAAACAGATTTGGTGCCCAGGCTGTGGGAAGCCATACTTGTGGGACAGGTATGACTCAAGTATTATGTTACAATATAACTACAGTTGATCATCTTGCAGCTGGAGGTCATAAAATTTGTGGAAAATATGATGCCCATTTCCTCCAAACCATCAAATTGATAACCTCTTAGATCAAAAAGGGTAAAGAGAAGTCATCAAAACTTCAAAGGTCCTTCTTAAACATGAAGGCAAAATGAAGCAAAACAGATAAATTTAATAAGGCAATAAAGGAAAAATAATAACTAGTATCATTCTTGATTTTCTAAAAAAAAAAAAAAAAAAAAAAAAAAAGTAGCTATTAGTTGGTGGGACTGTTCAATCTGGAGAATCATAGAATCATAGAATATCCCGAGTTGGAAGAGACCCATAAGGATCATCCAGTCCAACTCCTAAGAAGAAAAGGCACAGAGGGGCCTAATCAAATACCAGATACGAGGGAGTAAAGATCAGCACAGACTCTTCTCAGTAGTGCCCACCGAACAAGACAGAACAAGAGGCAGCAGACACAGAGTAAAACATAATTTTCTATCTGAATACAGGAATACACATTTTTACTGTGTGGGTAGTCAGACACTAGAACAGGTTTTTGAACAAGAACCTTGGCAACCTCTTGTAGAAGTTCCTGTCTGAGTAGGATTGTTCTAGATTGTCCCAAAAACCACTTTCCATCCTAGAAGAATCTGTGATTCTATGGTTGTGTGTCACACTGATAAAAAATATAAAACAACAACACAAAACTGTACAGCATAGTACAGGTCTTTGATAGAGGATACTTGAATGCAAAAGTTAAGAACATGTTCTGAAATTTTACACTAGAGTCTGTTCAGAAAGGTACTGTGGCAATATTAGACATTAATTTATTATTATTATTATTATTTATTTTTATTTTTTTTTCTGACAGTATTAGATGCTTGTAAAATGCACATAATGCATTTGGATTGAAAAATATAGCTAGTTAGACTGCACATTATGTTCTTAGAGGTGTCAAGTTAATTGTTTTTTATTAATTTATTTTTATTTTTGAACTAGCTTAATTAGATTTAGTACCCTGTGTTCTGGGAAAATTAAAGGACACAAGTTTAATATCCAACAGTTTGGGAAAAAAAAATAAAAAATAATAACAGTAATAATAAAAATCTTATTTTAAGAGGCAATCATGAAGCTATCTTTGTCATTTTAGCTTCTAATGGGAAGAACTTTGACAGTTTGTTCTGTAAGACCTAACTTCTGTCACAATACAAGGCACTAACATGCAATAATTTTTAGGTGGCAATTCCCTTCTATCTTAATTCTTTCTGCAATATCTTTTGTTCAAATCATATCATTAAAATGCTATCCACACCTGTATGGAAAGAAAGGAAGAGTCACAGATAACAGATTGACTGTAAATTTTATTATTATTTACTATGTGGAAATAATTATAGGCAATATATTTCCAATTAAGACTTCCTGGTGTAACCCACAGCTTAGCTACAGAGGAAGAAAAAAATAATTATATCAATTTACTGAAATATTTGAGATGAACTTCAATACATAGAGAAGCAAATCTCTGGCTTCAGATCTTTCCAAGGATCCGTTCACTTACAAAACAAAGCTTATTTATATCACACAGCTCTTTATAAAATAATGCCTCCTGAGCTTTTTTTTAAACTTTTATTCAACAGTTAAGTAGTTCTTGTCGTTGACTTTCAACATAACATACTTTAATGGTAATCCTTTTAAAGTTTATTCAAGATGTCATGGAGCAGTTTTATTTCTGAGTGTTAGTATTTATGAATTTCATTGAGAAATAATCATTTTAAACACTGCAGGTAATATATGCTCTTTAGAGTATCGAAAATCAAATTAGATTATTATTTTTCTCAACATTACTACAATTCAGAAGATTAATTTATCCTGAGGCCTTATCCACAACCAATAAAATCCAAAAGGAAATTACTTTTTGTTTATCAACATCATATATCTTTTAGTTTTTTAGTTCAGATATCACAGATACCTTTCTAGCTATTTTTCTTACAACAGCTTTTAAACTTTAATTGCACTAAACAATATTTCTGCATATTTCTAATGAATGTTTTAAAAGCCAGTGGAAAATTCTATGAGATATATTCACTTTATATTTAAAAAGAGAAATGTGAATTTTTGATATATATATACGTTCCTTTTATATTCATAATACATATTTGTACTGAAAAATTGAAAGTAAGAAGAAAAAATACATCCAGATTTAAACATTCTATATACAGATAACACAGGTTACAATGGATCACAATGAAAAGTCAGTGATTTAAAAGTGTAAATTTCCTAATCTGGGAGAAAGAAAATAACTAAGACCCATGCCAGTATTTGGTACAATTTTAAAAATATAAAGTGGACTCTTAGGCCTGTTATATATTAATTTTAATTGTTATTATCATACTAACTTAAAGATAAAATATGATGGAGAATGTAACCTACTGTGAAGGAAAGTGAAAGGATGGTAAATTCAATTTAAATACCAAGATAATTTAGAATATCAAAAACATTGAAACATAGATTTCTCTAATTATTTAGCCCAGACCTAATATCCCACAGGAAAAAAATAAAATAAAATAGCCGAGAAGGGAGGAGGTGAGTATTCTGGATAGCTCAGAGTATTTTCCATTAAATAATAGCAGTTTGCTCTTGTGAGTGCATTCAGGTATCCTATTAGTACTTAAGTATCTCATACATGTTGAGGAGGTTGAATGTGAAGTTTAAAATTTGTTCATTGAGAACTATTGTAAATTTAAAAGTCCCTGCAGTTTTATATTAACGTTGTCCCAGGGTATACCAAGATAAGCTAGAAGTCTTCAAGACAGTAGCCTAGAACACTATATCTCAAGAACCATCTGTTTCACCACCTTGTACCTAAAGGACAATATTTGTTATGATGTTTCATTTATTAGGTTACTTGTTTTTATTGCATGTGAGCAACAACTGGTTGGCTAAATATGTTGTCACAATCTGAAGTCTTTTAACAAATAAATAATAAGAAAAAAAAATGGATAAATAAGAAGTCATGTATATTATCAGATTATTATTATTATTTTTCCAGCTTTTTCCTCTAGCCTTTGCATTCCAGTGACTGATACACAGACAGGTTATGTTCATGGAGTACATGGGAATTCTCTTAACTCTGAAAAATTATGCAAGGTTCATTTTGAAAGGTTAGTCTTATAACAAAGGCTAGTTTTGCTGTGAGAATCCTGTTCTCTCAGGCTTAAAATTAGGTAAAGAAATCCAATCATAGCCCTCCTCAAAGTAAATCTTTCCCATATTGAGAAGTCTAGTTATTTCAGTATATTTCAGTATCTCATTGTGAATGCATAGACCAATTTGATTATTTTCTGTAATGACAATAGATAGTCTGTGAATTCGTTGTTGTTATTTGTTTTGTTTTGATTTGTTTTCCCAAATGGAGTGTAATAGTAGAGATATTTTCTCCATAATTACTGTGAAGATACCAGAAAGGGTAAATAAGCACTGAGACTCAAATACATATCTATGTTAATTATATAAATATCAAAGCATTTTTCCAGCTTTATCAAAGTCACCATTTTAACTAAACTACTTTCAAATATGAAGCTGAATATTGTGGAAGATGATTCTATATCAACATGAATTCTCCCATGCAATTCAGTTTATACACTGTCTTATTCTATTAACTTCAAATAGACTTGTTAGCAGTAGAAGGTACCTGATGATATTTGATATAAAAGCAGAAAAAACAATTACCTATTTAAGGGGGAAAAAAAAAATCAACTTTTATTATCGACATTTTCATATATAAAAAAAATATATATAATTATATAAAAATTAAAATTTATTTATTTAAAAAAATTAAATAAGATTTTAAATAAATTTTAAATAAAAATATTTAAACTTTATTTTAAAATATATAAAACTATTAAATTTATATAAAAATATAAAATAAAGATGTTTTCCCTTAAAGATAGAGGAAAGACATATACTCTGTACAGATATTACATAATTAGGTAGTAAGGCTATATAAAAATTTTAAAGAGTGTAACTTATCCTGAAAAAAGTAAGTTGTTTCCAATGTAAGGATGTTTTTGATTGTTAGTTTAACCTGATATTGTAATTTCTGAACTCGATTTCAGCTAAGGAATTCATTAATCTCTTGTAACAAAGTATAAGCCATTTTCATGTACCATTCAACCTGGGTAGATTCTCCCACTTTCAGACCTGGACTTCTTTTCTTCTCCAAACCATCAACATTTTTTCATGAAGATTTTGGGAAAGCTTGTTGGGGAGAATGAGTGGCTAAAAATCTCCCTGCTATGGATTTATCTCTCTACATGCAGGATGGTTTCTCGGCATATTAAATTGAGATTAGGGGCTCAAGGAGTCCAAACAACTTCATATGCAGCAGATGGAGTCTAGAAATTCCTCTTTCAGAATCAGTGAATCAAAGCATGCTCAGCACTAGAAAGAGGATCAATATTCTCCATCCACATCTATGCATCAGGTTTTTATATTCCAGTGTAAAATAAAGTTTTCCTATATAAAAAATTAATTCAAAGTTGATAGATAAACTTTTTAACTTATCTTCATATAGCAATTGATTCTGAATCCTCTTTGTCTTCCTATCTCAAAGAGAGCTAGTCAGTACTAAAGATACTGGATGTGTACAAATATTTAAATTATCTTTCAGAGAACTGCCAGCACAGTTATCTAAACCACAGGAAATAACTGGGAGCTTACACTATGTCTTTCTCTTCTATACTTCCTATGAGCTGTAAAATGAAGATCAACTATGTGCCAAATATTACATTTTTAATTCCTATTCCTTGTACACTAACTGTGCTTTCACAGTGCTATGCAAATAGTAGAAATAACTAGGACTGTGGAAAATCACTCCAAAATATACTATATTTCAAAACAGGTCACTGGTTGAAAAAAAGAGCTTCTTAAAATAAGATCACCTCTTCAGATTAGGAAAAGTCTGGAACAGCATATCTGAAAAGAAATGCTGATGTGTAGAAGACACGTTAGCAGTGAGACATGGAGTAGAGCAGAAAATGTTAGCTTTTTTAACCAGAGGACCAGGGAATTTTGACCAGAGAATTCTGATCAATATAGTGAATACAAATGGAGTGAGTCATTCCTCCCTTTGGGCAACTGTGCATTGTATCTGTCTTGCTAATACGATTTCCACCTAACAAAGGAGTATAGCAGAGGAGAGGAGGAAAAGAGGGAAGGGTAGGAGAAAGAAAGGAAGGGGAGAGGAGGGGAGGGGAGAGAAAAGGCAGTACATATAGTGCAGCAGCCTTAGGCTGGAAAGAGGGCATCAGACCGGCAGACATACTTCCAATATCAGGTAGCAAAATTAAAGTGAGGAAAAAGTGTAACATAGTTGCAATAACAAGCTTAGGTGTCCTAAGCAATATTTAGTACAAATCATTGTACTTCAGATGTGGCACTCTAACTCAATCATGTAAGGGTGACTGCATTGCAAACTACACACTGACTATTCAGGAGTGCATTTGCAGAGTGAACAGAAGTGATTAAATTTATAGTAGGAGCTGATGCTTTCATAGTGGCACATTAGCTAAAGCAGCCACAGACTGCTTTAGTCCACGAAACATTTGTTTTATGAACAAGGCAGTGTAGAAAAGCAATAAGACTGTAGCAATGTCATTGTTCAGAGTTTAGGGAAAAATTAAGTGTGGATCTAGAAGAATTCAATTATATTCTCCTGTGGCTTTGTATGACTTGCAGAGTACAGTACTGACTTTTCAGTGCTCTGTACTAACCACAACAAAATAAAGTAAGGATAATCAAAATCCTGAAATGCATGAGTTATGTCAGGACCCTGAGTGCACAAATAAGCCTTAATGGCTCTTAACAGTCTCACTTGGAGCTTTTCCCAACACACAAAGGCTCCTTTTCAGCTCAGCCTGGGGCCATCAGCCCCTTTCTGAGCTATGTTGAATGAGTGTCAGCTCATCCACAGGTATTCCTCTGCCTGGCCATGGAGCACATTGACCCAGACCCGGTCCATGGCCTGACTTCCAGCTTTGGCCTTGGCTGTGCCTCACCATTGTGGGCCTGTTTAGTGATCATTGGATCTGATTGTAATCCTGACCTACAAGTTTCCTTCCCAGTCTAGTTCCTGGGCTTCCCTCATCACCTTTTTTGAGAGTAGCTTTTGAGAGTATTATTGATAACTACCAAGTTGTCAACAATTTTAATTCAACTTCCCCTGTTTTCCTTCATTTTGCAATAATTTTTCAGAAAACTGATTTTTTGAGCTAAAATGCTTGTCTAAAAATCTTGAATTGCAAAACAAAACAAAATGAAACAAACAAAACAAATTAAGTGTAATAAGGTGCAGAACAACATATATAGAAAAAAAAAAATCACTTTCTGTATTGTAAAAATATTCAAAATATATGTTCTTGTGAATTAAACTCTTCCCAGCTTCACTTCTTTTTCCCCAGAAGGAAATTAGATTTATATAGAATTGAATTTCTGGGGTACAGTTAGAGAGAAGATATTTAAGACCTCACAAAAGAATCTGAGCAGTAACTATTTTGATTACACACATTGTTTTCTTCATTACCTCACAGAATTTTGTTAGAAGATCATAACCTTATACTTTCCCCTTAAATACTAAATATTAACCCCCCCAAAAAAATGCAGCTATAACTAGAAAGATATTTTTTTTTCAGAACATTTATGAGTTTATCATGTGCAATCCCAACAAAATATGTATATCTGTCAACAGAATGTAGCCAAGAGCAGAAATGTAATTTCTTTCACCCACACTGACATATTTACTACTCATGTCAGATCCTAGTATCACTCCAATTCTAAGTGGAGCTGACATTTCAGTCTGCTCAAGAAGCGGTTAAATGTATGGTCAGTGGAATTGCCTTTTGTCATCTTCCAGGTAGTAAAATTTAAATCACTTTCTACTGGGTTAAATCACCTTCTATTAAGTCTCTGTACTGAAAAAGCCAAGATTTTTGTTCAGTGACAGATCTATCCAAAAAGTAATTACAATTTTAATTTATAAAATATCACCCCAAACTGGGAGAAGTTCTAGGGTTTAATTATGTTCCTGTTATTTTACTATGAGAATATTTAATCCAGTAATTTATGAGTCAGTGGTAGCTCCACTGCAATGACTATAGCTATTCAATTCTGTTAAATGACATTGAAGATCCTATAATCAATATGCAACCTGTTTAAAAAAGAAAATTAAGAGAGATCTTCCTAGACTGAAAATCCTGAACTTGAAGGTGATGTTAATTAAGGAAAAAAAAAAAAAAAAAAAAAAAAAAAAAAAGTCAGATTTGGGGCATTATTCATTATGATATATAAATATGAAAATGTGTGATATATTTGTCATGTTTCTTAAAGGTGTGTTTCAAATTTGTTTGCATGGATGGCATGAAAATGTTTAACAGTTTAGAAGCAAAACTACTGCATCCAGTCTGAAGGCTTTTGATTGTATAATAGTTTTGTCATCATTCAACCAGTCATGGTAACTGCTCATAATGTGTTCAAGTGGCATACATTTTCTGCCAACTGACGATAACAAAATAAGCATCACCTGTTGATGTTGGACCTGCACCAATATGAATACAATTGTTAGCTAAAATACTCTGTCAGGATGTGATAAATGATTAAGTCCCAAATAGGATTTTTGTGATTTATTAAGCGAATAGAGGCAAGCAAACAGCGCTGGGTGTACCGGGAGTCTCTGCTCTACCAGGACGCACACCTGTTACATCAGGTGGCTGATTTTTATGCTCCTAGACTAATACATATTCATCACTATTCCTAGAAAAGGCAGGGTTATTATAATTAGTTCCCAGAATCCAAACCCTCTCCGGACGCATGCGTATCAGTCTCTGGTGGTCTTTCTGGGGGTCTCTTGTGCTGAAGGCTCGTAGTCTTCCTCCCAGGCTTTGTCCTTCAGTCATCCTTCAACCCCCCCTTTCTCCTTATTTGGTGGATCTCTTTGCTGGTTATCAGAGGCTTGCGCAGTGTCCCATGCAAAAGTCTGCAGTTTCCTAAAAGAAACTCGTTCGTCCTCTTATCTCCCAGACTAGAGTCTCAATGTTCACCCTTCAAACCCTCTATTTACACAAATTGCTGGATCGTTCCTTTGCATGATCCAAGTATGTACACTAATCACTCTGTTTTTCTTAAATAGGAGCTTATATTTCATCATGCGGCCCTAGCATTGTTCCATACTGACACGAATCAAATAAACACATTTCACAATCCCCCATTTCTTTTTTTTCATGGTATTGATTCGTGTTTTTATTATTATTATTATTATTCAATCGAGTCAATACTTGCCAAATTGGTACCAATTTTGGATCCTCTTTTGTTTTTATTATCATCAGGGAATGGGTTTTCCCTTACCCTGGTTCTGGGTCAACACGTACCACAGATATTTGCATTCCTTGTATAACCGAGTGTATTAGTCAGGTAAAACAGGGTATTAAACATGGAATTATTGAATTATTCAACAACCCTCCACATATTCCCAATAAAACTATCCTGATTCTAGTAAGCCAACAACTACCCATAAAGTCCCTCCATAATTTTCTTAAATTGATTTCATTCCAAATTTGAACTGGGACATGTACAATTTTCTTCATTTCTTTTTACAAGTTCATTCACAGCTTTTCCTTCATCATCAATATCTAAACAGCAGTTACTTAAGGTTAAATTTTCCACAGACTCCTCCTTCTTGTGCTAGCAAATAATCTAAAGCTAAGCAATTTTGATACAAAGCAGTTCCCATCTTGGTATTTTGTTTTGCAATTAATCCGAGTGCATCTCCAGTTTTATGCACAACTATTTCTACTACAGCTTGCAACCTAAATATTCTATTAAGCATATCTATTGGGGTCCTATAGCCCCAGAATCCGTACTCCAACAAGCACAACCCCAATTTGAGGGTCCGCAGTAACGATAACTCCGGTCCCATGGATAATCTCTTATCCAATCAGTGTAACACGTAGAAGTCACTGTTTTACCCTTTCTAGGACAAATGTACTTGGGCTGGTTACTATATCTCTTCCAGCTCAGGCTTCCACAATCAGTATATGGGTCTTCATCTATAATATCACAGGCATCAAAGGTTATTGACACTGAGGTATTCAGGGTGGTTACAATTTCACTTGTTCCAATTAATTTCTCTGCATAGAGCATACTGAGTTAGGTTAAAAATGCAGCTTCCTCTTTTCTGGCCTTTACAGTCATAGACAGTATGATACACCAATGTCTGGGAGCTCAACCATCCTTTTCTAGTTGACTGCAGTTGTTGGCCATAGCTTGGGCCAAGAAACTCACCCCAAGTAGGACTAGAAGAGGTCCGGTAAGGGCCATAGTGCTCGGCGGTCACAGCCCGAAGGGGTTGCAGCCCTTGGCAGACCTTCCCAGCCGCAGCACCAGTTCCCTATCCGGTCTTGCCCTCTTCCCTAATCTTAGAGGGGTGTACACTGCAGATGTACCTTCTCAGTACCTTCAGGGGATAATGCTTAACTGATCCCTGTTATTGATAAATCTCTTCTCTTAGTAGGTATCTATTCAAGAGGTTCTTTGTTTACTAATTTTACAGAAGTAATTACAATAAATTTGGAGTAATTACAATAAAGGAGTAATTACAATAAATTCCCACAGCAACTTAGCTTATGCTCTTCGATGAAGGCTTCTTCAAGTCCATCTGTTAGTTTCTCCTGGTTCCAATGTTACTTTCCACTCTTCCACTGGACCTTTTACTCACGACACGTGTCCATCCTTTTTCAGCACACAGCTGTTTCCTTGTTAATAGATAACAACTAATAGATAGCAGTTAATAAATATCGGTTGTTTTCTTTTTAATAAAACAAGAAAAGGTCCTTCCCAGAGGGGAGATAAGCTTTCTTCTTTCCGTGTTTTTATTAGAACCCTATCTCCTGGTTTTAACTAGTGAATCGCCAATCCTAAAGGTGGTGTCTGAGCCATCATCCCAGTTTCTCTTAGCTCTTTTAATCTTCTACCAATGGTAATTATATATTTCTGGATACTACGATCCTCAACTACATTGTTCCCTAAGGGCATCCCTTGAGAATAAGGCATGCCATATAACATTTCACATGGTGATAATCCAGTCTCAGTGTGTAGTTTAGTTCTAATATTTAAAAGTGCCAATAGTAAGCATTTTGTCCAGGGCATTTGTCTCGATCAGTAACTTAGCCAATTGTTGTTTGATTGTTTGATTCATTCTTTCTACTTTCCCCGAGCTTTGTGGGTGCCACGGAGTGTGGTATTCCCACTGAAAGCCTAATTATTGACATAATAATTTTATTATTTTAGAAGTAAAGTGTGTGCCCTGATCAGAATCAATATACTGGACTATCCCATATCTAGGTATTAAGTGTTCTAATAACATTTCTACCACCGTTCCAGAGAACAAGCAACCCAAAACAGCAAGGCATTTGAATCACCCCTCCCTGTTCCCTCCTCCAAACTCTTTACATTCCTGATGTTATCACCAGCCATGGGGCTTGTCGACCCCCATGGCCACACTCCCACATCTCCGCCTTCTTTAACATAAAAAAGCATGATTAACACAAATTAAGAAAGCACGATTAACACAAACTAAAACACAGAGAAAAACTACCAGGCATACTAATTCTATCTTTAACAAACTTTGTAACCACATCCCTGGGAAAGGCAGGTACTGAGTGCTGCCCAGGCAGGGGGGGGTTTTGGCTGCCCCTCCAGCTCCTGGAGTCCTTGTTTGTGGGTCCTGCATATGCCAGCCGGACACTCCCAGACGTTGTTTTTTGTTTGAGCTGGAGTACAAACCGCAGAGGAGGGTGCTGTGATCATGTTAAGGCAGATGATGAGACGGCCGGACAGACTCATGATGCTGACATCCATCTAGGACCGGCTTCTGTTAAAACACAAGCACAACCTCGGCCCCCAAGTTATTAGAGTGTAGGGCCCTTCCCAGTAATTGGTGCTGTAATTTTTTATTTTTATTTATTTATTTATTTTTCCATGACTTGTGCTCTTCCTTTAACTGAGTTTCTCCCAGATCTGTCTTCTAGATCTGTTTGTCGCTTTTTCTCCTGCACGGACAGATGCAAGGACCTTCCATCCATCGATTAAAAAAAATTAAAAAACATAGCATACTTTATCTATCTTTTCCTAGGTTTCACACCCCTACTCTTCCTTCTTTGTTTTAGAAGCTGTCCTGGTTTAGTTAGGATAGAATTAATTTTCCTCCCAGTAGCTGGTAGAGTGCTATGTTTTGAATTTAGAATGAGACTAATGTTGATAACACACTGATGTTTTAATTGCTGCAGAGCAGTGCTTACACTAAGCCAAGGACTTTTCAGCTCCTCACTCTGTCCTGCCAGCAGGCAGGCTGGGGGTGCAGCAGGAGCTGGGAGGGGACAGACCCAGGACAGCAGACCCAAACTGGCCAAAGGGGTATTCCATCCCATCTGATGTCATGCTAAACAATGCATAGGGGTGGCTAGCCGGGGTGGGGGGGGCCAGCCACCTGGGGACAGGCTGGGCATCGGTCAGCAGATAGCAAGCAAGTGCACCATGCACCACCCGCTCCGTACACATCATTATTATTATTTTCTGTCCCAATAAACTGTCTCTATCTCAACCCGCAGGCTTCAGTTTTTCTCGTTTCTCTCCCCTATCCCATAGAGGGGGGAGGATGAGCGAACGGCTGTGTGGTGTTTAGCTGCCGGCCGGGTTAAACCACAACAGAAGCATACATAAATTGATACAAAGGAACACTTGAATAATACAACTGGACACAAAAATATATATTTTTCAAGAAATTTACATCAGTAATTGTATAAAGCTTTCTTCTGTACTAAGAGGTCCTGAAAGTTTAGGACTAAAACATTAACTTTGTAATGTAATGTAAAAGGGTTATCATGACAGTCCTCAAAGGCCACTATATAGCACACTGACATATTCAAGGCTCTCAGCTTTTATTTCAGTCTGTGTATTCAAGTTTTGAGGTCCTTTTATGATTATGCAAACATCAGAAATATAGTGATATAATAAATGGTACTTATGAAAGCAGAGTTTTAAAGCCAATATTCAATTTTGCAGGCTCAAAACACCAACTTAATATTTAAACAAGTATTCGATACTTCTGTTTGTTCAAAAATAGAAAGAGTAAATGCACTTACAGAAAAATAACTTTCACTTTTCAACAAGCGTGCTCGTGATTTTTATATTAGTACAAACTTAGAAACAAACAAACAAATCCAAATCCACCATATGACTTTTTAAAATAAATGATACCAATTCACCTTTCCCCTACTTGAGTACATTACATTAAGGCTTTGAATCATCTGACCCACGATTTTACAGCATTAAAATGAGTGGGTCCACAAGGATGCTGGTATGTCTCACTGAGACTTAGCATGAATAGAATTAAAGCTCACCACCTTAAGGAAACAGAAAATCACATGCTCATGCCTTAACTATATTCCTTTTTGTCTCCAAACCAGAACATAAAGTTTAATAGTAACAGTATTTCATGGCAGTAGATGAGTACTTTTTAATCAATTATATTTTATTAATTAATATTATTAATTTAGTGGCAACATCTTTGGAGAAACTTCCAGTTTTTGTTGTACAACACTGCTTTCTGGTAGTGATTCAGACACAGGGAGTTCATTCAGTTCAACATGCTGTAAATATAGCCACACTTTTCCCCTTTAAAAGTTCCAGGGCTCTACACAGAGCATACAGCTCACAAGCCTGAGCTGACCATGATGAACTCAAAGGTCCTGACTCCACAGGTTCTAGGTCCTTATTAATTATTGGATATCCTGATTTGACCGTTTTATCACATAGTACTGAACCATTTTTAATTTGCTCCCTTTTCTCTGGTTCCGGGTCTTCAATTTTGTCTGACCCATCTAGGAATTTTACTGTGGCAATTCCTACAGCCCTTGGCTACCCGGTAAGAGTGTCTTGCAGGGGGTTTAGGACCTATCACCCACCCACGAATCCTATAGGAATCACTTCGGTCCTTCACCGGCCAAGTCCCTCGTGGGAGATTGGAACCGCGGTTAGAAGACCTCCACACTCGCTTCGGAACTAGGTTCCGTCTCAGTCACACTCTTACACACACAGGCAACCGAATCCCACCCAACCGAACGGTACACACTTCAAATACTCACGACTCCGTCGTCTTCGTTCGGATCTTCGCGCGCAGAATTACGGGCAAAATACAATGCTGCAGCCGGCAAGGGAGCTCATAAAAAAATCAAATTCTTTGCTTGCCTTTATTCAGGTTCAGGATGGTGTTAGTCCCGACCTGACTCGAACAGGAGCCACCAAATGGTGGGGCGCCCCTCCTAGATCCAGTCAGAATTCAGGAACCAAGACCATCCCGGACGAGCCCCCAATTGTGATAAATGATTAAGTCCCAAATAGGATTTTTGTGATTTATTAAGCGAATAGAGGCAAGCAAACAGCGCTGGGTGCACCGGGAGTCTCTGCTCTACCAGGACGCACACCTGTTACATCAGGTGTCTGATTTTTATGCTCCTAGACTAATACATATTCATCACTATTCCTAGAAAAGGTGGGGTTATTATAATTAGTTCCTGGAATCCAAACCCTCTCTGGACGCATGCGTAGCAGTCTCTGGTGGTCTTTCTGGGGGTCTCTTGTGCTGAAGGCTCGTAGTCTTCCTCCCAGGCTTTGTCCTTCGGTCGTCCTTCAACTCCCCCTTTCTCCTTATTTGGTGGATCTCTTTGCTGGTTATCAGAGGCTTGTGCAGCGTCCCATGCAAAAGTCTGCAGTTTCCTAAAAAAACCTCCTTGGTCCTCTTATCTCCCAGACTAGAGTCTCAGTGTTCGCCCTTCAAACCCTCTATTTACACAAATTGCTAGATCATTCCTTTGCATGATACAAGAACTATGTACACTAATCACTCTGTTTTTCTTAAATAGGAGCTTATATTTCATCATGCGGCCCTAGCATTGTTCCATACTGACATGAATCAAATAAACACATTTCACAAGGAGAATGAGAAATTTCTCGTAAACATTTAATCACCGGGCACTGCTTATTTACCAGTTAGATAACCACTCACTGTCTGAGTCAACCACATAAAGTAGTATACAGATTAGGATGTAAGACTGCAAAACTTAAGACTGAACAAGACTCCTATTACTCTGCAGAAAAATAATAATAATAATAATAATAATAATAATAATAAAATCCACATAGTTTGGCACTGGGAAAATTTTAGTGATAATGCTAAACTGATAAAAATATGAGAGTCCAGGAGAGGGCTCTATTCAATAAACAGTCCCTATCTAGGTTTAGTAGATTTACTGTTTTCTTTGTCATCCTATTGGCCTTCTTTCTATTCCTACCTACCATGGAAACCTACCAAAAAATGAAGTGAATCAACCCTTACAGATGTGCATCTTTTAACTCTCACTGGAGTCCACATGGTTTAGACCCCTAGCTAATAGATTGAGTTTGATTAAAAACAAATAAATAAGTAAACAAACAAACAAAAACTCTTCCTGCACTTGAACATCCAGTGAGTGATGGCAAATGCTAGCAAAAGTATATAAACCAATGAATATTACATGAGAAGGTGGAGACATTGTCCAACTGCAGATGTGCAGTGTTAGTGCAGATGTGCAGTGAACTCTGTATTCTCTGTTGACTAACTTGGTATATATGAACTCAGTATTCTCTAAGGAGAAGGTGGAGACATTGTCCAACTACAGATGTGCAGTGGTAGTGCAGATGTGCAGTAAACTCAGTATTCTCTATGGACTAACTGGGTGTTTTGTCTTGGAAGGTTCTTTCTAGTAATATCCCTAATAAAAAATTCAGGCACTCTGTATAAACTCAGCTCCTACAGTTTCAAAGATCAGCTAGCTCAGCTCAGAGATACAGTCATCAGGGGGTTTTGCACTTCCCTATTCTACAATGCATTTTTCAATCATTATGAAAAATAAAATAAAAAATACAAATCTAAACTTCTCTGTTAGATATAATTCACAACTTGGACAAAGGATGCTGGAAATAATTTGACAGGATCTGCTTAACACTGAAATCACTAGTTAATTTTCCCCTAAGAACAGTACTTTTCTATAGAGAAGAATTCTGTCGGGTTGAGATCAAGAAGACATGAAGTTGCCTTCTTCTAGGAAATTATTTTACTGCCTAACTACTTCCTTTCTCAGGAATAATTTATTGAATCTGAATTCAGTCCTTCTGCAGAGTCCTGTTCTTGACCAAAAAATGGTCTGTTATGTCTCATATGTTTCAAGTAAGTGACACACTTGAGATAAAGTTCTCTTTTTTTCCAATATTGGCCACCCTATCTCCAGCACAAGTATGAAATTCCATTTTTTTCTAATGAGGTAAAGTGTTTTCAAGAGACATATATATATGTATGTATATATAAAAAAATTATATATATATATATAAAAATTCATATAAATGCATATATAAAATTATAGTTATACGTAAAATAATTTTCATATAAATATTGTATATATGACTATAATTTTATATATTTATATTTATATAAATTTATATTAAATTAATAAAATTAAATATATATATACACATGTATAAATGTATGTCTCCTGAATAGATAGATATATATATTCAACCCATGCATGATTTTGAAAGATTTTGAAAACTCCCTCCAGATCCCCTACTGCTCCATGGGCTCCTCTCCACGGGCTGCAGCTCTGGCCCGGGGCCTGCTCCTCCAGAGATGTATGCTCCTAGCAGAGATGTATGCGGAGGCTGTACTTGCTTTTCAGAATCTTTATTAGTGATATTAGTATAATTAAAGCAGAAAATGGGGAGTTGGGGTGGAGGGAAGAAGCATAGAACATAATAACAGAGAGCACGAAATACTGCTTTAACAGATGCTAACACATTTATTCAGCTGCATTTAATTGGTCTGGGTTTTTCTTAATTCTTCTTACACACATACCTGATGCCTTCATCTAGAAATATCACTGTAGATATTGAATGGACCTATAGCCTGTACACAACTCAAAGGGTGCCCTGATTGTCTAGAACTGAGCACCTCCAGTTTTTATGAGATTAAATATATCAAACAAGTATTTCTAATTGTTTTAGAGATTTCTAAAGAAAGCAAATTAACTTACTACTTTTAATTCTATCAAAAAAAATAAATAAATAAAAATAGTACAGTTGAGTCAAGCATCTGGTATAGGAAGGAAAATTTGTAAGACCTGCAACTACTAGTAAATGATTATATACCCAGAGAAGAGGGTGAGTGACTTATTCCCTAGATCTTTGAAACATCTTTGAGTAATTATACAATAAAGAAAATATATTCCACAGCTATTGATTTTGTCCTAACAGTTCACAAGGACATCACTCCAGAATAACTACTTAAGTGATCACTGATAAATAGGAATGAATGGCTCCCATGAACATGGCTTTCTAGTGGCCTGACTATATTTAAGGTCATATTTTCAAGACTCCATGGAACTGAATAATCTTTGTATGTACAGGAGCTATTAAATGTATATTCTACTTAAGACTACTTTCTTGTCATATAATCACAGAATTGCAAAGTAATTTAGGTTAGAAGGTGTTTTTACAGGACATGTAATCCACAATTATCTGTATTATTATTATTATTATTATTATTATTTTCCAAAAGACTTCAGAAATCAGATTGCTTTAATTTTCCTCTATATACTCAGAGAAAAAATATGTGAACACACTTCCTAAATAACTTATAATTCCATTACACATACTAGAAATTTGTCTCTAAAAATAAACTATCTGAATTAGCTTATGTAAAACTTGCTACATAGCATATTTTAATACAAGTTTTCTTTAAATACAAGGTGTATTCTCCTCTTCTGCAACAGAAACTGTACACTGATGTGAGCATATAGTTTTATTCATAATTACTTTTTAAAAGGTTTCCTGGTGGCAGTGGTTGCACATGCTTTTTTGTCTATTAGAATATGTTTTCCAAGTATGTAATTTTTGAGTTGTTAAATATTTTATTAATGTGTAATTATTAAGTTTTTAACTAATTTATTAATATAATGTGTTTATTAAGTCTTTGTTACTATTCTTTTGTAAATACCACTGAAAATAATTCACAAAATGAGATTTACGCACTAGGATATAGTCAAAATGCAAGGACATTGTTTATCCAAAATGCAAACCATAATTTCAGTAGATGGCATGTGATTTAATTTACTGTTTACTTTATTTATTTATTTATTTATTTATTTATTTATTTATTTATTTATTTATTTATTTATTTACAGGTTGTCTGATGACAATGGCAATTATTTCTGTTAATTATATCAAAGCTTTAAGTAGGTATACATGTCAGAGTATTCAGCAAGAGTGAAGTCCTGGCTATACTGATATTGATTGAAGTTTGACACTTTAGGAGACTCAACATTTAATTTTGAGTGATGTGAGCTGAAAGGAGAAAGACTTAGCTTTGTAATGCTTCTTTTTGTGCATGTTATGTCTTTTGGGAATCTCCAACTTACATTTAAGCACCATGTTTCTCTCCTGTTTTAGAGTTTTATTAGGGATTAGATCCCTGACTTTATGCTACATATAAACTAGTAATGCAAGAACAGATCCCAAATTGTAATTCAGACAGGTACTTTAAAAACAAACAAACAAACAAATAAACAAACAAACAAAAACTTACTTAAGTATTTAATTATCCAAAGTTCATGTACAATCACCTAAGTTTTCCTGATTTGTTTTTCCACTCCCTGAATAGAAGAGTACTTTTTAAACTCAAAACTGTATTATATTGTATTATATAGACAAGATATGTTCGAACATTCCAGAAAACTTTGAATTTCAAAATAAGCAACCAATAACAAATAAGTTATTTTTTCAATAACATCTTTTACCTGTCTTGAACTACTGTTTTTCTGTTCAGAGAGGACAGACTCTGAGATATTATTTTATTTATTCATGTTATTTTTACTTGAAATAAAAGGACTTGAAATCAGAGGCTGGATTTAGCTTGTAGGTGATACTTTGGAATGGATTCCTTTTTTTGTGTGTGTGTGTGTGTGAGTGTGTTTTGTGTTTTGTTGTTGTTGTTGTTGTTGTTTTTGTTTCTGTAAACTGAAATTCCATCCTGAAAATTCTGAATTTGGGACTATTATTACAAATTAAAAACAAAACAGCAACCAAAAAAAGCAAACAATCAACCACCACCAACAACAAAAACAATCACTCTGTTACAGCTTTCCATTCATCTAGATACAGTATTTTTGTATTTACCACACATTTCAGGCTAAATATTTCTGCAAAAAAAAAAATAAATAATTATTGTCAATATTCCCTATAACATCTGGTTTCTCTGTAGACCACTGTTAAACCTTCTTCTCTACCCTCTTTCCCTCCACAGAAATAGATAAAATACAGCAAAAAATTTCAAAATGATAACACTTCCAGTGTTTCTCAGATTTGTAAGTTTATTTTCTCCATTTTTATGCATAGGCATAAAGGCATAAGGCATAAATATACTACTTCACTAAGGTTCATATATGAACAGTGTACTTATATTATTAATATAAATGTGAAACAAAAGCAGATTTTTTTTTTTTTTCAGGTCTTGTTTTTGCTGCACTATTTAACTGTCAAAATCTGAATAATTTTTCAGCATTTTAGAAATGTTACAAACATACGATGAATGCTTTAATGCCTCACTAGATAGCTTTATATCCCAATAAAAGAAGCATTTACATGTTGTTGCTTGCTTTTTTATGCTGCTTAAAAGCCTAGACAGTGTATATAGGATACATCCATATTTATCACAATGAGATTGAGAGAAAAGTAATTTATTGCAAAGTTGTTATACCTTTGAATATCACAGCTTCATAGGTGTCCTTAGTCTAACCTTGATATAGACAGTTATTCCCTGTACAAACTAATTCAGATGGGATGTTCCTCAGCACACTGTCAATTATGTTAAACTGTGTCAACCTGTATATGTTCTAGAAATTTCCACACTGAATGATTGTCTACTAAATAGAGTCACCTGCAAATATTGAACTCTTGCAATATACTCTATGGGAATCAAAGTGGAAAAAATATGTATTCCTTTAATATCAGCCAAATGACCTCTTGCAAAGATGTGAAGGGTTATAAAAGTTTACCAAAAGTATAGCACATAACACAAAGCTTTATAAAAACAACACATTCAATTTTTCATTTACTAAAACATATAAATATACTAAAACATATTTAGTACACAGTTGCCATTGAGAATAAGTCACTTAATACATCCATATTTTAAATATAATGTAAGCCAAATCCCAACTTTCTGTTTCTGAGAAATTAACCAAGAGGTCTAATGCCCAGTTCAAATAAATAACCATCAACCTATCAAATGGCCAATTCATTTTACAGCAACTGAGGTTTCTGCACTGGTATATTCTGTCTGTCTTAGAAAAATGAATTCTGCCGATGAAGTTTACATAGCCATTGAATTTAAGTGTTAGTTTTCTAATTGTTTATTCCTTTATTTTCCAAACACTGAATATTAAAATTTATTACTGTCATATAGATAACTTATTACAGATAGATTAGGGAAAGTATAACTTGAAATTATTTTATTGTTTACCTGTTCAATGAAACAAATGTTTAAAAAAAATTATGAGACATTTTATTAACATGTAAGAATGATTTCATTATATTAATTAATCTGGATTCTGTATTCTTAGTATCCAGAACACAATTTCTTAATGCGCTTATTAAGGGAAAAATAATTAATATGCTTATACACAAACTACTTGAAAGGAAACTATTGAAACCACAAAATATAACTATATTCTTTTGTAATGTAAACATATGCAATTCAATAAGTGCAACTTGTTAGCAACTAATTTAACCTGGATAGTACTTAAACTATGTTCAAAACAATATGTGGTTTATGAACACATTCAACCATGCAGAACAGGAAATGTCAAAGGAAAAGCCTAATGGTTTCATAGGAAACCTTAGCAGGAAACACTACATAATAAGCCCCATGTGGCTTGACAGCTCTAATCTATTGTAGGTAACCTTGAAACTTGCAAGGACAGACTGGAATATCAGAATGTTTTACTTGAGTAGTCATAAAATAAACTGTTCAGACTTTATGGATGCATTTGCTTAAAACAAATATATCAAATCAAATCTCAAAAAAGAGACTTAAAATAGTAGCTTTGTGTAGTCTTACACAGAGCAAAATCCATGTTTCTTTAGCCTCATTTTGAGGCTTTTCTATTTCCTTCCCTTCTGTATGATGCAGATCTTAATAGATGTTACGCTAAGCCCTGTCATTGAAAGTTTTACTTGTGCTTTGGAGCATGACCCTTTGATAGAGAGAGTTGCTTTTCAATGAAAGCCATAAATTAACTATGGTCAGAAAACCCCCCACCCTTTCCTCAATTGAACTTTTTTTTTTTTTTTTTTTTTTTTAATAAATAAATACATAATTTTCCTCCCTCCTCTGATACTTCATTAAACTGCAGAGGTGTTTCTTCTCATAGACATGACTTATCAGAGAAGTTTCAAATGACTTAAGTTAATTCCACAAAGTGTTTTAGACATTGCAGCACCTTGTTCTTTGGCACATTGTCACTTTATGAAAACTGTTGATAAAGTAGTAAGCTGCTAAGGATCAATGCTTATCAATACAAGAAGAAATTAAGCTTGTTCTAGTATACATTGAATGACTGCATATAGTGGAAACACTCCAAACAAGTTCTATATCTCTTCTAGCCTTTATGAAGCAGTCATTTGCGTAACTCTTAATACTTCTGCACAGTACCAGCGGTTACCCTCAGAACTTTGCAGTTTATTTCACAGGAATTACAACATTAAGCAATGGGATGTTGAAGGCAATAAATTGCCAAGGGGTAGAGAAGGACTTATTCTCTTCCACCTTACAAAAGTAAGCTTATAACTGTGGGCAGGAGTGGGAATTCATGTCTCTGTATTCTTGGGTAAGACTCCTTCCCTAGACAACTACAAAAATAAAGCTCAGGACTTCTTTAAACCTAATAAACCAAAATAAATGGTTAGAGCAACCACTGTCATACGGAATAGCAGAAATAGGAGCATATATTTCTGTTGTCATGTTTGGAGAAACAGAGACTTGTATAATATTTCTTACTGCTAAGGATAGTGTTCTCATTATGGAGTATTTGAGCACTGAAAAAAAAAAAAAAGATTTTTTTTTTTTTTTTTTACTATTGCTTTCTTGAAGCTGTTCTATTGTTATCTAAATTATCAGACTGTAAGACCACTCTCACTTTAAACAATTTGTATTTATTTCTTTAAAGAAAAGTTCTATATCTTCAGTAGAAGACATTTACTTCATAGCACCATAGAAACTACTACTGAATAGATCATCTATCAAATGGGATCACTGTCCTCTCTCAATTGTTCCAAATAAGGCAGAGGAGAAAGTCTAGCCCTGGGATGCACTTGGATTTTTAAATGTTAGCTAAATTCCTAGACCTCTCTTTATAGATTCTAGTAAAAAATAATAATAATACAAAATTTACTTCCAAGGGAGTAATTTTCATTCATGAAGTTGATCATCCAAACTGAATCAGATTAATTGGTTTCTAAAAAATGCAAAGAACTCTATTGGTTATAAAAGAAGACTGTCTCCTGACTAGATCCTCAAAAGTACTGGATGCATATAGTTCGAGCAGATGAATCCTAATTTGTTTTTTCTGTATTTGACCTCATCTTCTATTTATTAAATAATTAATATAAGAAAAGAGCTCTCTTCTTTGTCTTCTATAGGAGTTAGACATTGAAAATACACAAGACAAGTATCACAGACAAATTCAGAACAGAATAGTACATTTCTGAGTTTTGCCCCATTTGGAAACTGATATCTGTACATAATTCATTAGTCGTATTTAGGAGCAGTAATACAGGTGACTAAGAAAAAAAAAAATGAACAAAACAAAAAACAAACAAACAAACAAAAGGAAGCAGGAACTCCCAAGAATTTAGTTACTTTCAAGTTTAGGCAGTAACTGAAACTGAATTTCATAGGATATGAACATGCCTATATCCTAAAATTATCCTCAGACATATGTCATGCCTTCCTAAATTTATCCATTGCTTTAAAACAAAATTTTGAAAGAAATATGCATGGTTAAAACCCCACAATAAATATATTTTTTATTTAAATATCACACTAAAGGTATATAGGAAGTTTGACTGCCTCTGAATTTATATTAAAGTATTGCAATATCCAATTCAGAATGTCTGTAACAAACACATTAAGTGAGGAGCCTTTTTTGATAGAAAGAGATAAAGTAGACTTGACATCTTGGCACGACTCAGTTAGTAAGCCATATACTTGATTGTTTCTGGGTACTCATGTCATTAGTGGCTCTGTCCTGCTGTCCTCATTTGAGTGCAATAAGAGATTTCAAAGATTATAAGGAGAAAGAAAGGGATTTAGTTGGACAGACAGCTAAAGACATGAAGTATATTTTGGCTAGAAGGGAA
>NW_023311166.1:12203-12934 GCF_011077185.1 Oxyura jamaicensis | reverse complement strand
TCTGAACCCCCGAAATCCCCCTTTTCTACCCCAAAACCCTCCTTCCCCCTCCCCCAGCTACTATCCACTGTACCCGCCCTCGGAGGAGCTCAACGTGGACTACGAGAGCTTCGCGTGCTTTGCCTGGCTGCCTGCCACCCCCCATGTCCTCGTCGTGCCCTCAGAGCTGCGCTACTTCGTTAAGGTTGGCCCACGGCAGCCCCGGGATCGATCACTGGGTTGGATCGCCGATAAAAAGCGATCCTTAATGATTGAGAACGCAGCGGCTGCCTTAGGCGTGCTTTAACTAACGGCGCCTGAAATCGCTGCGGGGTTTGCAAGCCTCCAGTCGATCCCACAAGATCCCCAAATCGATTCCAAATCCCTGTGTGGTTTACAGCATCCCCAGTCGACCCTAAGTAACTGCAGGTTTTACAAGCCCCCAGTTGATCCCACCAGATCCCCATTTGACCCCATCTCTGTGGGGTTCATGAGCCTGCAGTCGGTCCCACAAGATCCCCAGTTGATCCCAAACTGCTGGGGGTTCTACAAGCCCCTAATCGATCCCACAAGTCCTCATTTGACACCACAAGATCGCCAATCGATCCTAAATCCCTGTAGTGTTTGTGAGCCCCTAGCTGATTCCGCAAGATCCCCGATCAATCCCAAACCACACTGCAGGTGTTACAAGCCCCCACTCAATCCCTCAAGATCCCCAATCCCCGCAAGTTTTACAAGCTCCAACTTCATCC
>NW_023311166.1:12122-12193 GCF_011077185.1 Oxyura jamaicensis | reverse complement strand
GCCCCCCGCTCGGAGCCCCCCGCGGCCCCCCGCTCGGAGCCCCCCGCGGCCCCCCGCTCGGAGCCCCCCGC
>NW_023311166.1:0-12022 GCF_011077185.1 Oxyura jamaicensis | reverse complement strand
CCCAGCCCACTTGATCCCCTCTCTCCCCCCCTTAGGACGTGCTGGGCTGCGTCTGCCTCAACCCCGGGCGGCTGACGAAGGGCCGGGTGGGTGGCACCTACGGGCGCCTCCTGCTGCGGCCCCGCAACCCCGAGCGCCACCATCCCTGCGTCTCGGCCCAAATCATCAAAATCTGACCCCGACCCCACCCCCCCCCCCCCCCGATCCCCCACGGACGGGATCTCTGCGGATCTTCTTACCCTCCCCGAAGCAGATTGCTCTTCGGATCGCCGTGGAAAAATAAATGGCCCAAACAGTGACGGTAGTTAATTAATAATGACTAAGAGCAGAAGCAGATTTTTTTTTTCCTTGAGATTTCAACAGGTCATCAGCCTCAGCTCCCCCCTCGTGGGACCCCAAGGTTAATTAATCATCGAGTAATTAATTTACAGGTGCCCCCAGGTGCACAAATGCCCGATTTCCAGAAGGGGCATGGCTAAAGGTTTGGCCCCGAGCCTCTTTTTTGCTGTTTTCCGCCTCAAATCCACAGCTGGAAAACCCCAAAACTTTTAGGGAACAGTGTCAATGCTAATTAATTTTCTACTCTTAATTACCTTGTTAGCACTTCTGCCACCTCTTGTGGGTTTTGGGGTGCTGCTCCTCTGCCCATAATCCTGGAAATAAAGCAAAATTTGGGGGAAAAACAGTGTAGGAGCTGATTTTAGTGGTTTTTGGTGCTGCCTCCCTGGTGGGTTTTGTGGTTTTGCCTCCTTTTTTCCTCTCTTTGTTGTTTTTTCCCTCAATTGTATCACTGCTCAGCCACCTTGATGGAGTCTTGGATGCCTCTATCCCACCACAAAGCCACGTTTAGGGGAAAAAAGGGATTTAGGTTGGGAGCTCCCCTTGCCCTTTCCGTCCTCAGCACCGGGTGATGTGGGGCTGAGCCCTGAAATTTCTCTTTTTTACCCCAAATATCCACACAAAGTGTCTCGGGCCCTGTTTCTGCTCCATCCCTGCTTCACTTCTTCCCCCGACCTGACGGATTTTAGGATTTCTCACACCAAATGAAATTGCTGCTTTCTCCAGCGTGGGTGAAAGGCTGGTTTTGGGGCCATTTCCCCCTTTTTTTTTTGTGATTCTTTTCCCTCTTTTTGTGCCTCTCCCTCTTTTGTGAGGGTTTCCCCCTTTTCTGGGAGGGTTTTCCCCATTTTGGGGCTCTTTCCCCTTTTTTGGGATGTTTTCCCACATTTGGGGGGAGGCTTTCCCCCCTTTTGGGGGCTCTTTTCCCCCTTTTTTAATGCCTGCAGGTGCTGCCCATGTGAAAAGGCCAAAAGGCAGAGCAGAGCCCTGATTCTGCCCCATTTTCAGCTTCACTCCTCCCCTGCCTCAATTTCCTTCCTAAAAACGTTTTCAGGTAAAACACCTCCAGAAGTGCTAACACATAAAAAATCCTCATTTGGGGCAAACTGGGGCTTTTCGGCAGGGGGGGGGCTCAATCATGGGTTTCTAACGATTTTTCCCCCCCAAAAAAAATCCTCAGGGCTGGGTGAGGGGTTGAGAGAAACTTGGGAAGGGTTTTGGGGCCGAACCCGAGGATTTTGGGGCCTCCCATTGCGCGTAGGGGAAGAGGGAAGCGAGGCCTCCGGGGTGGGGCTTGCTTGCCCTGCCTCTCCTTCCTGCTGGGCCCTGGTGCTGAGGTGGAAAAAGGGGGAAAAAAAGGGGGGAGCAGCGCGTTTTTAAGGCTAAAAAGGAAGGTTCTGGGGCTGTTGGCGGGTCCTCGCTGTGAAACCCTACCGAGGGTCGCTGGGAGAAGTGGCCGGTGGTGGGGTTCGTCGGGCCCCCAAATCCTGCTTGAAGCCCGGTCCCAAACCTGACTGAAATCGGGTTTAAATCAGATTTAAATCTGGGTTGGGGAAAAAATAGAATTTTAAATCCTAAACCCCTCCCCCCCAAAAAAGCAATTACTTCCTTCTTTTTTTTTTTTCTTTTTTTTTTCTTTTTTTTTCCTTTTTTTTCCCCACTGCTGTGTTTTACCTCCCAGCTGCCAGGTTTCTGACTGCCCCCCTCCTTCGGAGCCCCTGTAATAATGGGATTTGGGGTGTAAACGGGGGGTTAAATCCGGATTTAGGGGATTTAAAGGAGCAGGCCGGGCGGGGCCAGCAGCGGGAGCTGCCCAACCCCGGTGCTTTTCCTGCTTCTTTAGCACCCCGTTCTTCCCTGTTTTCATCTTTTGGTTTTTTTTTTCTCCCCTGCTCCGCGAAACCAAGGCTCTGCAACACCCTCACCCCTTAAAATCCTCTTTCCGAGTGCTCCCCTTGTTTCAAAATTCCCCTTTCTCATCCCAAATCCATCCCCGGGGGGGCTTTATTCCGTGTCCTTCGGCACTGACTTCCTCCGGGGGAATTTTCTCCCAAAAAAAAAGGCTTGAAAAAGGACGGGAAGGAGGCAGAGGGGGGTGAGCAGCTTTGTTTTCTACTCCCCCTCCCCCCTCCCCTTAAGGTATCCCAAAGGATTGTTTATTTTTTTTCAATTACCTTATTTTGGTTTTTTTTTGCAGGTTTTTCTCTGTGGAGGTGCCGGGATGGGAAATTCGCCGCTCCAGTAATCACCAGCGAGCCTTCACGTGACAGAGCGTAAGTCGCCAAAAATGGGGAAAAAGCAGAATTTTTAACCGCTTTTTACCTCTTCTGCCCTGCCCAGTAACACCACCAGCCAGGGGGAGCTGGAAAACATCGGGGAAAAGGGGTTTGGAGGATTTTTGTTGTCCTAAAAAAAAACAAATTCTGTGTGTTTTTGTGTCCCGCTGACCCTTTTCCAGGAGGTGTTGGCCATAAATGCAGTTTTTTAAGGTTGTTTTTCCCCTTTTGATGGACACACAGGGTGTTCACAGCAAGCTCTGGATGCTTTTTGGGGGGAAAAAGGGCAAAAAGCGCGATTTCTGCTCGCAGGCGTTGAATAGAAGCGGCCAGGCTTGAGGAAAACAAGGCAAAAACTGTGTATTTTTTATTATTATTTTTTCCCCAACGATTTCAACACTTTTTGGCCAAGCTTCCTCTGCTGCTCCAGGCTGTCGTTAACGGCTTAATCCACCTGGGATTAGCAAAGCCGCATCCTGCAGTGTCAGCCTTGACATCATTTTGTATTCCAAACAAGTACAAAACACCGGGATTTCACCGCAAAACTCAATGCTCTGAGCATCTTCTGCCTTTATTTCTCTCACTTCCTCCCCATTTCTCAAAAGCCGTGCCTGGAGCCAGCTGCGTAACCTGGTGGGGTTGGATGAAGAGGAGTAAAACTGGGGGGGAAAAAAATCACAATTTCCTTTCCTTTTTCCTAAATCTGTGGGGTTTGTAGTTTTTATTACTATTGTTATTAAGCGTGGGGCTGGGTGGCTGGACGAGTGAAATATGGTGCTTGAAATTTTAAAAATCTCTTTTGGGCTAAAAAAGCCAAAGCAAAGCCCAGAATCAACTCCCAGAGGCCTCACCTACGTGGAGTTAATTAATTGGGTCATTTTGTTATTGATAAGGTGGCTGATGAACTGAAATGGAGATGAGAGCACCTGGAATTAATTAATTACATGGGCTTTGTTATCGGTAACAGGCCTAACAGCTCCAGGTAGAGGAGCAGAGTGCCTGGAATTAATTAATTTGGTCATTTCATTACTGGTAATGGAACTGCCAAACTAAAAGCACCTATAATTAATTAATTACCTGGGTCATTTTGTTATTGATAACATGGCCAACCAACTCAAATGGAGAATGAGCACCTGGAATTAATTAATTTGGGGGGTCATTTCATTACTGATAATGTGTCCAACCAACTAAAATAGAGAAATGACATGGAATTAATTATCTGTGTTGTTTTGATATCGAAAACATGGCCAACCAACCTAAATGGAGAAGTGACATGGAATTAATTAATTACCTGGGTCATTTTCTTATTGATAACACGGCATTAATTAATTATCCAGGTTGTTTCGTTATCGATAACGTGTCCGACCAACTAAAATGGAGAACAATCACGTGGAATTAATGAATTTTGGGGGTCATCTCATTAATGGTAACATCCAACCAAGAGAAGTGGAGATGACCTGGAATTAATTAATCACCTGGGTCACTTAATTATCAGTAACATGGCCAACCAACTAAATTGGAGGAAGAACATCTGGAATTAATGAATTTTTGGGGTCGTTTCATTATTGATAACGCATCCAACCAACTAAAATTGGAGTAGAGGAGATGACCTGGAATTAATTAATTAATTACCTGGATTGCTCCATTATCAATAACAAGGCCAGCCAACTCAAATGGAGAGCAAGCACCTGGAATTAATTAATGTTTTGGGTCATTTTGTTATAGATAAGGTGTCTGACCAACTAAAATGGAGAAAGATCACCTGGAGTTAATGAGTTTTTTGGGTTGTTTCATTATCGGTAACATGTCCGACCAACTAAAAGCCTAGAAGTCTCCATGACCCGCAATTAACTAATTACCCTCGCTGTTCCCTTCCCGCCCCAAGCCCCTGGCCATGTCCACCAAGGCGCCAATCTACCTGAAGCGGGGTAGCCGCAAGGGGAAGCGCGCCAAGCTGCGTGATGTGCTGTCCTGCGACATGATCAGCCCGCCGCTCGGCGACTTCCGCCACACCATCCACGTTGGCAGCGGTGGCGAGGGCGACACCTTCGGCGACGTCTCCTTCCTCCGCGGCAAATTCCACCTCCTGCCCCGTGCCGAGACCACCAGCGCCTCATCCTTCCAATTTGCCAGGACTTCCACCCTCGGGGAGCGTCCGGCCTCAGAGGCGGCCTCACCGTTGCTCAAAAACGCCGTTTCTTTACCCATTCTGGGCACCCCGCAGGCGTTGATGCTGCCGGTGGCACCGGCTCCTCCAAAACCGCCGCGGTTGCACCTCGATGAGCGGGTTGGCTTGGAGGAGGAAAAGGAGGAAGAGCGGGGTGCCGAGCCCTTCCTCCCGCACGCCGGCTCCCTCCTCTCCCTCCACGTTGACTTGGGGCCGTCCATCCTGGACGACGTCCTGCAAGTGATGGAGAGGCATCAAGCGGAGGGATCGGTGCAGATCTTGACCTGAAAGCAAGCAAGAACAGGAAAAGGGGAAAAAAAATGGCAAAAAACAGGTATTTTTCCATCGTTGTTCCTTTTTCCCGTTGGCTCAAACTCAACCGTTGCTGACCCTGCGCATTTCTGGAGGGGTTTGGTGGAGGAATTGGTGAAATAACTCCCAGCGTGTTGGCTTGGTCAAGAAAAAACGCCACAAATGGGGAAATTCGGTGGTTCTAGGGAAAAAAAAAAAAAACACCCACCCTACCAGGCTTTGAGGGTGAGGGAGAAGAAGGAGAAGCCGAAAAACGCCGTTTTTGCGAGGAAAATCGTGCCCGGAGTGTGGGGTTGGAGTTGGAAAGGTGAAAGTAAGACATGGAGGAGGGTGGGAGCGTCCTCAGGCTCCCCAAATTGCCAAAAAACCCAATTCTGCTGATCTTGGGGCAAAATGGGCCACGGAGACTTTTGTGCATCAAAAACTTTGGGTTTTAATAAACTGTGTTGCTTTTAACCGTTTTCAGCACTTTTTAGCCCAGAAGAAGACTGCTGAGGAACCTCTCGGGGAGCTCCCTGACTTATTTTTGGTGGTTTATGGTGTTTCCATAAACCACCGTATGGTGTCGGCTGATGTGTGGATGGGTGAATTGTTAATTGATGAGGCATTCATTAATTAATGAGGCATTAGACTAATGACCACTGTGCAGTTGTGTCCTGGCTCTCATTTACTCGGCCCGTTTGCTTCTGTGGGGTGCCTACAGGGAAGGTTGTGGGCAAACGGCAAAATTTTGGGGTTAAACAGCAACTTTGGGGGTTAAACAAGATTTTGGGGTTAAACGGCAACATTTTGAGGTTAAATAGGATTTTTTGGGTTAAATATCTGTTTTGGGGTTGAAACATAACTCGGGATTGAACGGCAACATTCTGGTGGGCAAATGGCAAGATTTTGGGGTTAAAGAGCAACATTTAAGGGGTTAAATGGCAATGTTTTGGGGTTAATCAGCAAGCTAACAGCCCTGCTCGGAGTAAGACCTTCTGAGGAGGAGGCAGCCTGCTTAATTTTGTTTTATTTATTTGGGGCATCAGCTGCTCCAATTTGGCCTTAATTTGGCCCCAAACCCACCTTGTTTGATATATTTTTTTTTTGCTCCTGGGGATCACAGCACCCTTCTGAGCACATAATTTGGTTCATTTTTTTCCCTTTTCCCCCCTTTTTTCAGTGTCTCATCTCCATCTCTGCTCCCCTGCTGAAGAAGCTGAAAAAAAAGGCATTTTTATATTAAAATTTCTTTTTAGCTGCTTTAGCCAAAAAAAAAAAAAAAAACGCAAACACTTGGGATTCCCCCTGCTTCCCTGCCAGGCTCCCTGCCCAGGATCCCACCTTGCTGGCACGTGCATTCCTTCTCCAATTAATCATTCCTCAATTAGTCACTCCCCAAAGGAGTGATTTTTGGAAATGAATGTTGCTAAACCCAGTGTTTCTACACCAGTTCTGAGAAGCATGAGTCACTCCAGCAGGAAGAAAAGCTTCCTGCCGTGACTTACCCCACAAGCACCAAACAACGCCTTTCTCCTCATCTTTCTCCTCATTTTGGGGGGGAAAATTGAGGCAGAATAAGTTAACGAGGGCTTTGAGGGATTAATTACAGCTCAGGGGAAAGGGAGGGGTTCAAGATAAAGGGCAGCTGCATAAAAAACAACTGCAGTGTCCCTGATGCATCCTATAACCCAATTTCCCAATAAATTAGGGGAAAAAAACTCACAGATTTAAGTAAATGCACAAATTTATAAAGGAAAGGCTGCCGGATCGGCAGTAGGGGGAAAGCTGCTCCGCCTATGGCTGTCGCCAGATAGGAAACACAAATTTTGTGCAAAAATTGAGATTTCGACATCAATTCCCTACAGAAAAATAACAAATAATAAAAAATAAAGTTTTCCCTGCAAATAATAATCCTTAAAAAAAAAAAGTCCCTACAGACAATAATCCTAAAAAAATATTTTTTCCCTACAATTAGTAATGCTAAAACAATAAAAGTTTTCCCAATAGACAATAAATAATCCTTTAAAAAAAAAAAAGTTTTCTCTCAGATCCAGTGCTTATTAGACAGAAATGGTGTTAAAAGTAGAAGAATCAGGGAAAAACTGCTTCTGTGCTCATCTTTCCACACGGAGGAGCCAATAAAGTGTCGAAAAAACCCTGAAGAAAGTGATGTACTCACCCCTGGAATTCTTGTTTACACAAAAGAGCATGATTTCAGCCCAAATCCTCACTGCTGCCCGCTCTTTGCCAGCTCCTCACTGCCCTGTCACGGGATAGATTTTTTTTTTTTTTTCTGTTATTTTTCTGTATTTTATTCCAGAGTCCTTTGGCTTACTATCCCCACTATCCTCATTTTTCCCAAGTTTTCCAACATTTCCCTCATGTTTTTTCCCTCCTTCTCAGCACCCTGCACCCCTCCTTCCTCATCCTCCCACCAAAACCCCCCAAATCCTCCATTTTGCCCCCCAAATTTGGGGACTGAATAAAGTTTTCTGTCAAAATCTGCCCCAAAAAGGCCCAGAAATAGAAAAAAATAAAACCAAAATGGGCCGTAATGTAGGGAAAAGACAAAAAAATTAACAAAAACTTGTCGACATAATTAAATGGGAAGAGGCTGTGGGACTCTTAAGCAGCTGTAGGATTGGGGTTATTTATTAAAAATCAGGTTTTTGGCTGGTTTAGTGACTTTTTTTTTTAATAATGTGAGGCCTCTTTTTTTTTTTTTTTTATTTATTTTTTAATAATGTGAGTCTGTCTTTGTATCCTGCCCTCTTACAATCTGGGAAACAGGTGCTGTCCCCAACAAACCGTGGAAATAATTTTAAAAATTAATAAAATTATTTTATTTAAGTGTTCTCTTCCAGGAGAACTCATCTCATCCCTGGCACAAGGCTGGGCTGGACGGACTCTGAGCAGCCTGATTATGGGGCAGGATTTAGGAAATTTTTTTAGGTGATTTTTTGGTCCCTTCTGACCCAAACCATCCTAGATTTCTGGGGTTTTGCCCCTCAGCCCTTCCTTTTGCCCTTTGCCCCCTCCATTTCGCCCCCCATTGCCTTCATTTTGCCCTTCCATTTTGCCCCTTGGCCCCTCCACTTTGCCCCCCCATCCTCCCTTTTGCCCCTTGCCCCCATTTTGCCCCTCAGTCTTGCCCCCACTCCTTATACTTCGTCTCCCACCACCTCCATTTCGCCCCCCATCTTGCTCCTGAGATGGGGAAGATCCTGAAACTTACCCAAAGTAGTATTTAGCTACATATATGGTAAAATATCCTAATTACCAGGGATGCAGATAAGAACCTAAGTATCCTAATTATAGGGGAAGTAGATGAGAATCTGATGAGAAGAAGATGTAAAAAGGAGATATCGTTCAAGGACAAGGGATGAGAGAAGAATGAACAACTTGTCGGCAGGAAACAAGGCAAAGATAAACAAAAACTTTTAAATACTGTCCAACAGAAGGTCAAAGTCCAGAGAGGTAAAAAAGTTTAACCTCCTCTTCCTCATAGCTGTCATCCTGAAAGACCCCAGCCCACGACCACCGGGCTACGCTGGGCAGGCGCAACCAGACGGAGCTAAGGGCAGGGAGTATGGAAATGAGTTCTTGGAAGAGGTCCGCCTTTCCGGGGAAAATAATGAATATGTATTAGAGCTCATGTAATATGTAACAGTATTCACGTATAAAATTGTGAGAGACCACCGGGCAGGTGCACGCTTTTTGGGGAAAGCTATTCCCAGTGCGCCTGGTTGCACCACAATAAAGTATACCTGCTTTACAACCCTATGGTTGTGGAGTCTTTTTTCCGTGCATCACTCCTACCCCTTTCATTTTACCCCAACCCCTCCATCTTAACCCCCCTCACACCCTCCATTTTGCCCCCCCCCCCCCCCCCCTTGCCCCCTCCCCCCTCCCCTCACGCCTCCCTTTTCCCGCCCTTTTTCCCCTCCTCGCCCCTTTTCCCGCCTCCCCCGTCACACGCATGCGCAGGACCCAAACAGCACAGCGGGGGGGGGGGCGAGCGGCTCCAGTCCTTTGCGCATGCGCTTTTCGCCCCGCCTCCCCCTCCCCTCCGCGCCCAGCTCCCCCCTCCCCTCCCGGCTCGCCGCGCATGCGCGCTGGGCGGCGCAGGGCCCCCGGCGGCGGAGGCAAAATGGCGGCGGTGGTCCAGAACGTGGTGAAGCTGTGAGTGCGCCTCGCCCCCCCCCTCCCCCCCCGCCCCCACGCGCTGGGGGGGCGCAATGGTTCGGTCCGGCCCGGCCGCGGGGAGCGGGGCTGCCCCACGGCGGGCGAGTCCAAGTTGGCGCCTTGGGGGGGGGGGGGCCGGCGCTCCCCCTATTGGTGCCTATTGGCGATCCAGGAGGGCCTGTGGGGGGGGATTTGCCCCCTATAAGGCCCTGGGAGGGGGGTCTATAGGACCCCGGGAAGGGGTGGTCCTCACTGTTAGTCCCTACAGGGGATCCTAGAGGTCCTTTGGGGGGATTTTCCCCCTATATGGCCCTGGGAGGAGGTCTGTAGGGCCTGGGGAGGGGCCTGTTGGTCTCCATAGGGGATCCAGGAGGGCCCTGAGAGGGGATTTTCCCCCCTATAACGCCTGGGGATGAGTTCTGTAGGGCCTGAGGGGGGATTGTTCCCCCCCCCCCCATTGGTCCCTATGGTGGATCTAAGAGGTTTCAGGGGGCGGATTTTCTGCCTGTAATGGTCTGGGATGTAGTCTATAGGGCCTGAGGGGGGGTGTTGCACCCCTTACTGGTCCCTATAGGGGATCCAAGAGGGTCCTAGGGGGGAATTTTTCCCTATAGGGCCCTGGAAGGAGGTCCGTAAGGCCTGGTTGGGGGTGTTGCACTCCCTATTGGTTCCTATGGGGGATCCAAGAGGATCCTGTGGGGAGATTTTCCTCAGATCCTCCCTGGGAGGAGGTCTGTAGGGTCTGGGGAGGGGGTTGCACCCCCTATTGGTCCTTCCAGAGGGTCTCTCCCTCTAAAAGGGCCTGGGGGGGGGTTGTCCCCTCCAGTGGGTCTCTGTATGGGATCCAATAGGATCCTAGTGGGGATGTTCCTCCTTTACGACCCTGGGGGGGGGGCCTGTGGGCCTGGACCCCTGTACGAGGTGGAGCCCAGTGTGTGCCCTGTCTGTATGCCCCTTATAGATCCCTGCGGAGGGGGATCCCCACTGTAGAGCCCTATAGCAGAGTGCCCTTTTGGGCTCTGGGGTCTCCATAGGTCCTTGGGAGACAGGAACCTAGAGAAGTGCCTCATATACAGGCCTGGACCTATAGAGCTGGGGTTCCCCTATAGAGCTGGGGAACCGCTCCTCCCCCTATACGGTCCGGGGGGGGGGATGAGCCTATATGTTCCTGGAGTGTTCTTGGGCACCTTCTGTAGGGTCTTGGGCGCTTTCTATAGGTTCTTGACACCTTCCGTAGGGTCTTGGGCTCTTCCATAGGGTCTTGGGCTCTTCCCATAGTTTTTTTGTGCTCTTTAAAGACTTTTTCATCATTTTCCAACCCCAACGTGAGCCAAACTCTCTTTTTTTTTAGCCTTTTTTGCCCTAAATCGACACACTTAGGGCTTTGTGTTATTGGGACGCTCATTTTGGGGGTGAATCAGACAGAAATGAGAACCTCAGGAAGGTTTCACCTCCCCAAGTCTGGTGTTGGGGCTCCCTCTGCAGCCAAAAGAGCAAAAAAAAAGAGAATTCAGGGACATGGCCGCTGAAATGAAGCGCCTCCACCTCCAGCTTTTTGGGGCTAAAACATCAGAAATTGAGTGCTGGATGTCCCCTGACACTCCAGCAAACTGATACTTATTTACCCAAGTCAATATTTTAGTTACCCAAATTGGTATTTATTTACCCAAATCTATGTTTAATGCATTTTGACCCATTTTGGGGCTCCTTTCGACCCATTTTTCCCCACCGCACTCTATTCTGACCCATTTTTCCCACCTCACAGTTTGGGGCTCCTTTCAACCCATTTTGGGGCTCCTTTTCACCCATTTTTCCCCACAACTCTCCTTTTTGACCCATTTTTCCCCACTACACTCCTTTTTGACCCATTTTTTCCCTGCATCTCATTCTGGGGCTCCTTTTCCACCCATTTCTTCTCACCATGCTCCTTTTCAACCCATTTTTTCCCCACCACACTACTTTTTGACCCATTTTTTTCCCCGCATCACATTTTGGTTCTCCTTTTGACCCATCTTTCCCCACCACTCTCCTTTTTGACCCATTCTCCCCCACCACTCTCCTTTTTGACCCATTTTTTCCACCCAATATCTCATTTGGGGGCTTCTCTTCACCCATTTTTCCCCCACATCCCATTTAGGGGCTTCTTTTCACCCATTTCCCCCCCCACACACTCCTTTTTGACCCATTTTTATTCCCCACATCACATTTCGGGGCTCCTTTTTCACCCATTTTCCCACCCCACCCCATCTCATCATTTCTTCCCGTGACCCCCACAGCTGCATCAGGCAGGATCCCACGACCCTGACTTTTTTTTTCCCGATTTCCCCCCCTTTTTTTTCCTGCCCCATACCTCCTCTTTTCCCCCCGGCAGGCTCGGCGAGCAGTACTACCGCGATGCCATGGAGCAGTGCCACAACTACAACGCGCGGCTCTGCGCCGAGCGCAGCGTGCGCCTGCCCTTCCTCGACTCACAGACTGGCGTGGCGCAGAGCAACTGCTACATCTGGATGGAGAAGCGCCACCGAGGGCCGGGTACAGCCCGAATCCCACCAAAAAAGCACTAATTTCCCTGTAATTACCCTCATAACCTTAATTATCCCCTCCCGCACCCAGGTTTAGCCGCCGGGCAGCTCTACTCCTACCCCGCGCGCCGCTGGAGGAAGAAACGCCGCGCTCATCCTCCCGAGGACCCCAGGCTCTCCTTCCCCTCCATCAAACCAGGTAAAGCCTTTTTCTGCAGCTTTCTGCGTAATTTTTAGGC
>NW_023311165.1:0-1204 GCF_011077185.1 Oxyura jamaicensis | reverse complement strand
ACCCTGTTCAGGGCTGTGAAGATTTCTCCCACACTGAGCTCTCAGCACCTCCCCTCCACACTGCCTTTAACATCTCCCTCCCTTCTCCCAGCCGCCCTTGTCCCCTGCAGGCAGTGCCCCCAGCCCTGCTGCACTGTGCAGAGGAGCTGCTCCTGGGCAGAGCTGTCTCTCTGCAGTGCTGCCCGCTTGCCAGGAGCTCCCCTTGGGCCCAGGAGCCCAGCCCAGCTCAGCAGCACAGCTCCAGCCTCCCTGTCTCTGCCTCTTAAGCCTCCATGGAGGTGTCTCTGTATCTCCAGGGGAACTGACTTTGAAACTGAAGCAATCAGTGGTGTTCCTTCCCTCCACTGGGGAAGGAAACTCATTTCCAGCAAGGTCATTCTGCATTATCAGAAAAACAATATGGGAAATGACATAGAATCACCTTTCCATGTCCTGGTTTCAGGCAGGTCATCCAGGCAAGAACAGGGAGGGATCTCTCTTCCTCCTGCTGAGGGAAGGGTTTCAGCTGAGTCAACCAAGGCATCACATTCTTTGCATTCCAGAAGTTTGAAGGGGGCTCAGCTCCCTGCCATGACTCATGGAAAGCCACAGGATTCCTCTTGCCTGGGCACAACCAGACAGCTGGATGTCAGTTGCTTGTCTCAGCACACTGAATGGAGACGGAGGCCAGGAGGGAGCTGTTCAGATGAAGACACTGGGTGACAATGGATTTGCCAGAGGTGGTCAAAGACATATGCAGGTATCTGCATGCTCTGATGGATTAATCGTGGGAGTCAGTGAGCTTCTGAGGTCATCATTTTTAAGTGTAGGGAGATTTTCCTGGGCTAACAGAAATGAGAGCAGAAATCTACAGTGAGCACCACTGAATATTTTAGTGTCCATTAGGATTTTCTAGGCAACCCACACAGGCGTTCACCTGACAAAATGGAGACATGTACTATAGGGAGTGCTAAGTTTCTCTCTTCTCCACTGACTGTGTTTGCAATATCTCCATTATTGACCATAATGACAGTGGCTTCATGGACATCTCCACATAGCCTAATGCAAATCAGGGCAGGTTCTTGATCTTTTTATGGGCAAATACAGGCCTGTAGTGCTATATCAGGTGCCAAGACTCTCACACACAACTACCTGTGTCTGGCAGGGTCAGCACTGGTCCTGGGCAGGAAAACCATCCCCATCCAGAGTAAGTGTGTGGCAGAAA
>NW_023311164.1:0-2014 GCF_011077185.1 Oxyura jamaicensis | reverse complement strand
TACAGCCACACCTGCAAACAAACACAGAACAGAAGCTCCCACCAACCAGGGCAGGATGCTTCTGCCCATCGCACAGCAGTGAATGCAGCTCCAACAGGGGATTGCTGCATGGCCCTCGGCTCTCCCTCCCGCCCAAGAGCCTCTTGCAGTCACCGGGGGCCTGCAGTGCCACCGTGCTGGGACAAAACTAGCCATGCGTGCAGCTGCCCAGAGAAGGGCCTCCCCAGAGCTCACCCCAGGCTCTAAACTCAACCCAACGTGCCCGCTGGCTCTGCAGCACAGGGGCGGAGCGGCTGGCAAAGACAGCTTGGCAAGGCAAAGCGCCCCAGGCGTGTCACCGAGCCTGACCCCTTCCCTCCCTGCTCTCCTGCATGTCTGAGACCAAGGAAGGCTGAAGGTCCATTTCACAGGGCAGCAAACAAAAGGGAAATGCCCACTCCTGCCAGTGACTTACTTGTGGGATCGCCCTGGGGCACGAGGACAGGACCATGCTTGGACGTCACGTAGCCATCACCTGCAGGCATAGAGCAAAACCGTTCCCACTGCGTGCTGTGAGCTCCTTCTTCCCCAGTGCCCTGCAGTGACAGAGGGGCCGGGGCACGGCGCAGGGCCCAGGAGCAGGGCAAGATTCCCGAGGCTGCAGCAGGGCCTGGGGACCTCCTGGCTGGCGCCGGCAGCTTTCAAAACGCTGTCTGCAGGCCACGTGCGGCACCCCTCCGGGGCCGGGCGGACAAATGCACAGGCCTGCCGGTGCTTCCTTACCAGGGCGTTCCTAACAGACCCACGGGAAGCCCCCGCTAAAGCATGGGGGAAAAACAATCGTCCCCGCTTCTTGAGGAGAGCCCACTGGCCGGGGAGAGGCTGCAGCACTGCTCAGCTATCGCAGAAAGCCACTAACAAACCCCAAGGAAATGCAGATCGACACTGACGTACCTGTGGGCTGCCACCCAGTCTCAGCAGCAGGATTCCACAGGGCAGCTGGAACAGCACGGCCTGCGGGCACAAACGGGGCCCAGGACAGGTGAGGAGGGCTTCCACTGCGTGCTGCAACCAATTCTGGCCTCGGGAAGCCCCCACAGTGAGTGGACAACCCCTCGGAAGGCCTTCGGGGGATCTCCAGTCGCACGTGGACCAGTGATCACTGAGCAAATGCTGCTTCTTTCGAGGCAAGGGACGGTGACAACTTACCGCTGGGATGCCCCTGAAGCTCCACTCCAGGATCCAGCTGAGGAGCTGGGTAAGCGCTGCCGAGCGCATTGTCACCTGGAGGCAACCAGAGAGAAGACACGTTCCCCTTGCCCACTGTGCCCCTGAGACCCTGCAGGGACGGAGGGGCCGGGGCATGGTGCGGGATGCAGGCACGGGGCCAGATTCCTGAGGCTGCGGCAGGGCTCAGAGACCTCCCAGCTGGCCTCCGGCAGCTTTCGGACGCAGGCTGAAGGCCACGCGCAGCACCCCTCGAGGGCCAGGCGGACAAACATAGGGGAAGACTGGACCCGGCGCAGCGCGGCGCTTGGCTCGGCTCACACGGGCCCTGGGGGGGCTCAGCCCAGGCTTCAGCCCCCAGCCCCTCCGGCAACTCGCCTGGGTACGGCCCTGCCGCTGCCCCCGGCGCTGGCACCCACCTGCTCGCCTCGGCATAGCCCAGGCATCGCGGGCACACAGGCCTGCCAGCACGAGGAGGAGGAGGAGGAGGCGGGTGGGGGCCGCAGCCCCCCACATCCGCCCCATGCTGCCACCGCCGCGTGAGTGCCGCAATTGGGGCCGGCGCAGAGAAGTGCCCCTGGCCTGGCACGGCGTCACAGCGCGGCACTGTGACATCATGGCTGCACCCTGCTGGCACAGGGGCTGCATGCATGGGGCTGGGGCTGCGTGGCATCAGCGCTCGGGGCACGGGGCAAGCAGAGCAAGCGTGTGCAGACGGGGCGCTGGGAAGAGCGCTGCTGTGCCGTCGCTGCCCCACGGCACTACCGGCTTGGAAGGGACCCTCAGAGGGCACCTGGACACCCCCTGC
>NW_023311163.1:2926-6297 GCF_011077185.1 Oxyura jamaicensis | reverse complement strand
CCCCGCCGCCCCCCGCCCCTTCCCCTCCCGGTCCCCGCACTTGGGCTCCAACTTCTCCGGCCCTGCCTCCGCCCGCCCCCAGCCGCCCGGCCCCCCGCCCCCGGTCCCCCCCCCCGGTCCCCCCCCAGCCTCCCCTCGCTCCCGGCCGCCCAGCCGCCGCAGATGCCGCTTCCCCGGCGGCCGGGACGGCGGCGCCCGGCACCTGCCCGGCTCTGAGCGCCGCGCCCCGGGAGGGGGGGGGGGGGACGACATTGGGGGGCTGCCGCTGAGCCCCTGCCATGTTCTCCGTGCAGGAGGCGCTGCCCCGGGGGGGGCTGCCCATGAAGGAAGAGCCGCTGACGGCCGGGCTGCCCTCGGTGAGGTGGCTGCAGGGCACCGGCATCCTGGACGCCAGCACGGCGGCGCAGAGGTAAGGGGACGGCGGCTCCGGGGGCACCCCGGGCTTCGTGGGCATCCCAGGCTCTGTGGGCACCCCGGGCTCTGCGAGCATCCCGGGCTTCGTGGGCATCCCAAGCACCACGGGCACCCCAGGCTCCGTGGGCACCCCAGGCTCCGTGGGCTCCAGGAGCATCCCAGCTGCCACCAGCAGCCCGGGTACCACAAGCCCCACGGCATCCCAGGTGCTGCGAGCACCCCGTGCACCACGGGCACCCCGTGCACCACAAGCACCCCGCACACTGCAGGCACACCCTGCATGCACCCCAGGCACCCGACCCCCTCAGCATCCCGGGGTCCCTGGGCAGCCCGGATGCTTTGGGCATCCCTAGTGCCCGCTGGGGACTTGAGGCATCCCAAGTGCCCCCACACCCTGGGCTCCTCGGGCCTCGCGGGTTATCCAGACCCCTGAGTACCTTGGGTACCGCGGGGACCCCCCAGGACCTCAGCAGCACCCCAAGCCCTGTCACCCCCTAGGTACCACGCTGGTCACCCCGTGCTGGGAGGGCCAGCAGGTCCTGCAGGGGGCCAGGTGCTGCTGCCGGAGCTGCGAGGGGCTTGTGTCGAGCTGCGTGCCGTGCGTCTTGGGGCCGGACCCACACCCTGTGCCCCGGCTGTAGGGCAGGGCTGGCAGCAGCACCTTCCCCTCCTCCTGGGCAGGGCTGGTGGCATCAGCCGGACGAGACACCGCTCACACAGCCTGTGCCACCGGGCTCGCTGCCTCCACAGCCCCCTGCCCTCCTGTGCTCCGGCTCGCCCCATTCCCTGCCCTCCTCATAGGGTTCTGCATGCCCTGTCCCTGTCCCCGTCCCTGTCCCCGTCCCCTGCCCTCCCTGTGGGGCTCCTTGTTCTCCACCCTATCCTCATGGGGCGCAGGGTGCACAACGCTCCCCTGCCCTTCCCCAGCCCCGTGCCCAGAAGGGTCCCAGCAGTGTCAGGGGGACACCTTCACCCCGTCCCTAGTGCCCCTGCTCCTGCTGTCCCCACGGGTTGGGGGGCTCGGTACGGGGGTGCCGTGCTTGCGGCGTGCTGCGGCTCTGCCTAGGGGTGCCAGGAGGTGCCAGGGGCCCCGGGCCAGCCTGGACACAGCCCAGTGAGAGTACGGGCACTGCTGCCCCAGTGCCCTTGCCCCGTGCTGAGGGTGCCCGTGTCCCCTCCTGGCCAGGGACACTGGGGCTGGGCTCTGGTGGGGGGTGACTGCCACAGCGGAGCGGGACGTCCCCAGCACCGCCAGCCCCGTGGTGGGGTTGCCCATCTGGGCACTATCCCCAAGCCCAGGGACCCCGGACCCATGGCCAGCCCTGCTGCCCGCTCTCCCTGGGGGCTTTGTTGGAAGCCCTGGGGTCTCCCCTGGGAACCTCCCAGCTGCTGCACTCGCAGATGCTCCGGGGTGCTGGAAAACTGCAGCGATCCTACCGCGTCCCCACCAAAGCCAGCCGGTGCAGCCCGGCCGGGCACCCCAGCAGAGGGGCTGCGCCAAGGGGCTGCACCGGGGGGCTGGCCCGGCCCTGGGAGGTGGGGAGGGGGCTGCAGAGGGGGTGAGAGCTGGGGCGCAGGGAGGTGCTGGCCATCCTGCACCCAGAAACTTCCCCGTGCCCCAGTGTGGTGGTGAGGAAGGCGGATGACACCCGTCCCCTTGCCTCTGCTCCCCGGCTGCAGCAGCACGGGGGGACAGCGGGGGACAGGCAGGGCTGGTCTCGGTGGTGGGGACAGGGCTGCCGTGTGTCCCCGTGTGTCGGTGCACGAGGATGGGGCTCACAGACCCCTGCCCAGCCCCACGGTTTTGGGGTGGCAGCCGGGGTGCAAGGCAGCCTGCAGTGCCGTCCCTGTCCCGCCGCTGTCCCCAGCAGCTGGGTGTGAACGGTGCGCGTGTCGGCGGTGACACGCGTGGGGACACGCGCGGGCTGCTCGCCACCTCCACACCCGGCTGCCTGGCCCCGGGGCCTCTCACCACCGGTGCCGCGGTCCTGCGGTGCCTCGCAGGCTCGCTCCCCACGTGCTGCCAGCGAGCAGCCCTGAGCACGTCCCGAGGGTGATGTTTAGGGTCGGGGTCCCGGGGACAAACCCACGCCGTGCCTCGGCTTCCTGGGCTCCCTCCCACCCTCCCGCAGCCCGAGCGGGGAGCCTGGGCTGCATAATTGCGCGGTGCCCCCTGTTCCTGGAGGATCCGTGAATGGAAGATGTTGCTTTCCTGTAACAGACATTCGCTGGTCTCATTTGCTAGGAAATGCTCTGATTTCCTTTAATAATTAATGGCAGCCGGGCTCGGCTCTCGGAGCGCCGGGGTCTCGGCAGCGCTGGGAGCAGAGATGCAGCTATTACCCGGCCGGCAGCCCCCCCGCCCCCCCGCTGCACTTTAGGGCCAAAAGCCTGGGGGAGGCGGAGGGGAATTAAAAGGCCGGGGCGATGCTGGCTCGCTGCAGCTGCCCGGCTCTGCCTGCTGCTGGGACCGTGCCACGTTCGCATTAGCCAGGAGCCCCGTGGCCGGGCTCCAGCGTGGACGGCAGGGTCCCCTGTCCCAGCAGCTTTGCACGGCTTCGTGCACTGAGCTGAGGTCCCCCTGTGCTGGGGGCTCTGGGCTCAGCACCCACGTGTGGGGAGGATGGTCCGGAGCTGGGCACTGCTGGACACCCGGCTTGCAGGCACGGACAGGGGCTGGGGAGCGTCCCCTCCGCTGCTCAGAGCGAGGACACGGGAGTGTGCGTGTGCACGGAGGTGTGCAAGGCTGCCAGCAGCGCACGGGGACAGCGAGGGTGTGAGTGTGCACACGCGTGTCCGGCCGTGCACGCTGCCGTGGGCTCGGGCACCCGTGTGCCAGGCAAACGCGGGGCACCGGCACCCCGGTGCTCTGAGCCCCCCGGCTTCGGAGCGTCCCGGAGCTTTGCTGGGGGCCTGGGGGGGCCGGAGGGGGGCTGGGGTCCGTGCCCCCCCCCCCC
>NW_023311163.1:0-2916 GCF_011077185.1 Oxyura jamaicensis | reverse complement strand
CCTTCTGGGGAGGCAGCGTGGGAACCGGCTCTGGCAGCTCGAGCCCCCCGAGGCTGGTGCTGGGGGGGCCAAGCCCCCCGCCCCCGGCTCGCTCATCGCCCGATGTGTTTTTAATCACGGAAGCGGGGAATTTTTTACATCCCCGTGTTTGTCTTGGCCGCGCCGCCCCGCTGGCTGCCGAGCCGCACGGCGGGGCCGGGTCCTGCTCCCGCGGCCCCCCACGCGGATGTGCGGGGCGGGGGCGGCGCTGGCCCCCGCACGGGCGCTGACACCGCTGCGGGGACGGGGACCACCCGCCGGGCTGGGGACGGTGCCGGCCGTGTGGGTGGCTGCGTGTGCCGGGGGAACGGGCAGTGCCGGAGCTGCCACCCGTCCGCTGGCTTCCCCCGTGCCACCCGTGCCTTGTCACCGTGTGCCACCCGAGCCTTGTCACCCCATGCCACCGCTGCTTTGTCACCGAGTCCTTGTGGGGACAGCAAGGGAGTCCCGTGATGCTGAGCTGCTGGTGCCTGTGTTTGCCCTGACTGTGGCACGTGGTGGGGCCTCACTGCGGCAGTGGGAACTGGGGGGTCCCCGTGGCTGCCCCCCTCTATGCGTCACGGCCTTCGGCCTCGCTCACCGTGGGGGTGAGCTGGGCAGGGGCATGTCCCAGCTGTGGTGCAGGGCTGGGGGCCGTGGTCCTCCCTGCTTCCATCTCTGTAGCATCCCATGGGAACCGGGGACACCCTCGCCCCACGGGCATCACGACGGGCACGTCACGCCGAGTCCCTCCTGGGGAAGGGGCTCAGTGGGGGGATGCAGGCGGCCCTGGGGAGGGGGCGCAGGGCCCCAGCAGCCGCCCCATGCTCACCCCCTGCTTCGTCCCCACAGCGGGGTGGGCCTGGCCCGAGCCCACTTCGAGAAGCAGCCCCCCTCCAACCTGCGGAAATCCAACTTCTTCCACTTCGTCCTGGCCATGTACGACCGGCAGGGGCAGCCCGTGGAGATCGAGCGCACCTCCTTCATCGACTTCGTGGAGAAGGAGCGGGTGAGGCCCGGGGGCACGGGATGGGGGGGGGTGAGACCACCATAGGGTGAGGGGTCTGCAGCTTGGGACTGGGCTGGGGCTGCACCCGGGGGACGGGGACACCCCGCGGCCCCCACCCGACCATCCTCTCCCTCCCCAGGAGCAGAATGGCGAGAAAACCAACAACGGCATCCACTACCGCCTCCAGCTGCTCTACAGCAACGGTGGGTGCTGGGGGGGGGCGCAGGGGCGCGGGCCGGGCTGACCGACCCCTCTCGCCCCACAGGGGTCCGGACCGAGCAGGATCTCTACGTCAGGCTCGTCGACTCCATGTCCAAGCAGGTAACGCTGCGGGGGGGTCCCCGTGTCCCCCCCCATCGGCTGCCCCATCCCACGCAGCCGCCGAGCCCCGCACGTGCACAGGGAGCCGTGCAGGATGGGCACAGCTGTGCACATCTGCATGCAGCGTGGGCGCACACACACACTGATGTGCATGGGCACACGCGCGTGCATGCGCCCCACGCACACCCCACGGCTGTGGGCACGGCCGCTGCTCCCCGCGGGTCCCCATCCCCGCAGCTCCCAGCCTGGCGGAGCCCCCACCTCCCGCTCTTCCCCCCCCCCCCAGGCCATCATCTACGAGGGGCAGGACAAGAACCCAGAGATGTGCCGGGTCCTCCTCACCCACGAGATCATGTGCAGGTAGGGGGCCGGGGGGCTGCCGGCCCCAGCTGCCTGGTGCCAGCGCCGCGGTCCCCCGTGCCCCATTAGAGCCGCTCTTGTTTACCACGCTCACTCGGTGTTTGTGCAAATTAGCGCTCCGTGCCAGCACGGCTAATTGATCTCCAGGAGCCGCGCTAACGACGCTGCGGCCGGGCCCTCTGCTCCCCGTGGTGCTCCTTGGGGTTCGGTCCTGCCGTGTCCCCTGTCCCCGTGGGCAGCGGGAGGCCACCGTGGGAGCATGCGGGGCGTGGGCGTCCCTGGCGCACGGAGCCCCCCCATGGCACCCCACTGCAGAGCCCAGCCTCAGAGCCTGGTGGCACGGCGGGACCAGGAAGAGGGGGCTGCAGCAGGGCACCCCCTGTGGCACCCCAGCTCCCCGTGCCCTGGCACCACTTGGCCGATGTCCCTGTCCCCGGGACCCCCCCAGCCCTGCTTCCCTGGGGGCACGGGCCTGTCCCTTCCATGACTGCCCCCCCACCTCTGCTCCCCAGCAAAGGGATAGGTGATGGGAGGGGGGGTTGTGGGGGTAGGGGTTACCCCTGGGGTCCTGGGGGGCCATGGAGCTGTCCCGGCACCTCTCCCTCACTCTGCTCCTCGCCCCCAGCCGCTGCTGTGACAAGAAGAGCTGCGGGAACCGCAACGAGACGCCCTCGGACCCCGTCATCATCGACAGGTACGGGGCAGTGCCCGGGGGTCCCTGGGGAGCCAGGGCAGGGAGTCCCTGGGCGGGGGGCCGGATATGAGCGCTGCCTCGTTAGCGCTAACGACCTCGGAGCCGCTCTGCTCTCCCTGCTCCCTCTTCTCTGCTGTTTGTGCAACTGGCACAGCAGCACCGGATCCCGCCCTGGGCCCTGGGGGCCAGGTGGGAGCCCCCCCCCCCCAGCATGGGCCATTGCCTGCGGATGGCATCGGGTGGCACCGAACGAGGCAGCGCCTTGTCTCCACCCAGCCACTTGCTCCAGCAGCACCGTGTAGCCCCACGGACCCTCACCCCTGCGTCCCCATGTCCCACATCCCCATGTCCCACATCCCCATGTCCCCACGTCCCCATGTCCCCCGTGTCCCCGTGTCCCCTCACTGGGCTGCGGTGGCAGCCAGCTGTGACAGCTGGGGAAGCGCCGCTCGCAGTCGGTGCGGCACTTCCGACGTGCGTCAAACAAATAAATAATACAAACGGCACCCAGCCA
>NW_023311162.1:4195-13326 GCF_011077185.1 Oxyura jamaicensis | reverse complement strand
CCCCCCAGGAGGACCCCGAGCGGTGGGGCCGTGGTCAGGGGCAGGAGGGAGCCAGGACAGGGACATGGAAGAGACCCCGGGCAAGGAGCCGCCGGGTGGCTTGGGGCTGGGGACAGCTCGGGGGGGTCCTTGGGGACAGCTGGGGGGGTCCTCGGTGTTCACTGCGAGCCCCCAGGGAAGGCGCTGACGGCCCCATGGGGGTGTGGGGACATTTTGGGGGGGCTGAGGCATCCGGCGGCCTCCACGCAGCCCAGCCCCGATCCCTCTGCCTCCTGCGGGGGCGACGGGGGCTGCCCAAGGCCTCTCAGTGCCCAGGTGCCCCCCGGGCCCCTCCTCGGCCATCGCTGCGAGGTGACCCCCGGCACCCTGCGGGGGTTCGGGAGGAGCTGCGAGGGCCGGGCACGGCGCGCTCCTCGTGCTCCTCCTCGCTGCGTGCCGGCCTTCGGCCTCCCTCGGAGCCCGCTGCGGTGCCCTCGGCTTCGAGGTCTTTGGGGCGAGACCCCCCCAGGTGGGCCCAGCCCCCACGGCTCGGCGTGAGCACCGGCCAAGGGCCCCGCGTTGCTTTTTGGGGCCAGCCTTTTCCATCCTGCCCGTCCCACCGCCCCGAGGAGGCGCGGCGGCGGCGCGGGAAGCTCTGCCTGGCCGTTTTTTGGGGCGATTTTGGGTCCTTTGCGCTAGGCCCACCTGGGCCCGTCGCTGCTCGTTTTGATGCTCGTTGCGTCACCGCTCGCTCCGGGGGAGCCGTGCCCTGCATGGACGCGCTGGCTCCGCTCGCGAGCAGCAGAAGGAACCCGAACCGCGGGCGGTGTGGGGGCGAAGGCGAGGCTGGCCGTTCGCTCCGGCCCCGCCGCTGGCAGGGGCGCTGGGCGCTGACCCGCGGGCTTCCCCGGAGCACAGCTCCCAGACGGGGACGGCTCGGAGCGCAGCGGGTCCCCAGATCTCTGGGTGACGACCGAAGCCTTTGGGAAAGGCTCTGCCGAGCGGTCTGTGAACAAGCGGAGCGGCGGCCGCTGAACTCGTCGCGTTGGCAAAGCGGCTGCCCCTTGGGGGACGGCCCCGTCGCGGTGCCGCTGGCTGCAGCTCTCCGCTGTCGATCCAAGCTTCGGCCCTCGGGCAGTGTCTGGGCTCGGCGAGGTCCCGGACCCTCGTGCCGGGGTTCACTCTGCAGAGCCCGTCGGGCGTCAGCGCTTCCCGTGCTGAATTGGCCCGCTCTGGGCAGGCGATGCTGGGGTCCAGCCCCTGGGGAAGGGCCCAAGGCCGACCCATCCCGGGGGTCCTCTGCAGGGCTTGGGGAGGGCGCTCAGCGCCTCGGCTGCGGCTGGAGGAGCTGCGGAGCGGGGACCGGGCTTGGCTTTTGCTCTCCCTTGGCCGTGAGCAGGCAGAGGGCGCGTTCAGTGCGTGCGGCCGGCCGCGCATCCCAGGGAGCCGTGAAGGGCGTCCGCTCGGTGCCACCGCCGAGCTGCGGGGTTGTTCGGCCGGCGTCCGTCCGTCCGAGCCCCCGGCGTCCGTCTGTCCGAGCCCCCGGCACGCTCTGCAGCTTCCTCCGGGGCCGGCATCGCGCTGCGGCGGCTCTGCGGCGCTGCTGCCGCGTCATCCCCGGCGGCGCCGCTCCTGCTGCAGCGCGGCGAGCGCGGGCCGAGCCCCTGCGGGCCGAGCCCCTGCGGGCCGGGTTTCGAGCCGGGGCAGCAGGAGCCCGGCCCGCGGCGGAGAGCTTTCCCCTCTGAAATCGCTGCCCCTTCCCTGGGGCGACAGGGGAATCGCCGCAGTCCTCTCCCCTGCCAGGCCTGCCTCGCGCTGCAGCGCTGCCTTCGCAGGGGATGCTGAGCTCAGCGCTGCGGCGGAATGAGATGGGCTCCTTGGGGGCATTTTCCTCTTTCCCTGGCTTTGTCCTGCCCCCCCCCCGTGCTGCGGCCTCAGACGTTAACAGCGGCGGGGTCCGGGTGCTTCTCCCGGGGGCTCGGCGGCTGCGCGTTGCCCTCTGCTCCTGCGGGGCTGCCGCCGGTGCCCGCGTGTGCCCAGTGCCCCCAGTTCAGCCGGGGCCGCTTTTTCCACTGGTGCCGATAAACCCGGGGGGGTCTCCCACTGCTCGCCCCCCTCCGTCCTCTTCCCACAGCCCCCTGCGGGCGTCTCGATCCCTCCCTCCCTCTTCTCCTCCATCTGCTGAAACAATCGGCCTTCGCTGCCTCGCGGCCGGCCGAGGAGCCGCTCTCCTGGGTGGGATTGGAGGGCAGAGCGTGGGCGGGCGGACGGACGGATGGGTGGATGGACAGACGGGAGGATGGACAGACGGACGGGCGGGAGGATGGACAGACGGATGGGAGGGAGGATGGACAGACGGACGGGCGGGCGCTGGTGTTCCTTCGAGCGGCAGAACCCCCCCGTGTGCTTGCTGAGCTCCTTCCCCAGAGGAAGCCGTGGGGGGTTCGTGGCCACCAGCTCCAGAATTGCCCCCGAAAATGACACGGGAACGGGAACCCAGCAAGGCCAGGGGCAGGAGGCCGGTTTGGAAAGAGACGTGGTGACGCAGGGGGACGTGGTGACCCAGGGGACGTGGTGACCCGGGGGGGGACGTGGTGACCCAGGGGGACGTGGTGACCCAGGGGACGTGGTGACCCAGGGGACGTGGTGACCCGGGGGGGACGTGGGGACCCAGGGGGACGTGGTGACCCGGGGGGACGTGGTGGTGGTTCTTGCAGGAGGGGTGCTCGAGCAGCTGTTTTCTGCCCTCCCTTTACTCGTCCCTGTCCGCACACGGGCACAGCGCGGATAACGCAGCACCACGCTGCTGCCAGAGCTGCTCGTTTCCCCCTCCCCAGCACCGCGATAAACCAGAACCGATTCCCCTAAAAACCCAAAAAGCTGATTTTAAGCCTGGGCTCAGCGGGGGGGGCACATCGTGGTGCCCCAGGGCGCAGACACCGGCGAGCCCCTCGCGGCTTTCTGCCCGCGCTGCCCTTTTGGGGCAGAAAACGGCCGCCGGTGGCTCCTCCACAGCGCTGGGGGTGCTGGGGGTCCTCGGGGTGCCCCCAGCTGCACCGCCCCGGCCCCCCGGAGCCGTTTGTTCCGTTGCCATGAGAACCGGCGCTGAGAACGGAGGGACGGCGCCGGAGCTGCTCGAGTCCGCAGCAGCCTCAGCTCTGCCTTTCCCCGCCGGGGGCTCCCCGAAATCCCCCCCCTCGCCCAGCGTTGCCAGGCTTCCCAGCGAGATCCGGCGGCTCCACGGCCCCAGGGCTGTCCATCTGGGGATGCGGACGCCGACGGCCTCCCTGGCTGAGGTGGCTTTGCTCAGTCCCCGGCGCGTTGCTCGGGCGCTCCTGGGGTCTGCCTCCGACGGGGGGCTACAGATCGGGCCGAGCCTGGCTCTCGGCCGGTCCGCCGCCAGCTGGAAGCGCTGCGGTTGTTTCAGTGCGGGTCAGGCGTGTTAAACGCGAATTAAACGGGGGCAGGAGGAGCTCGTCTCTGCCCCTGGGCCCTCCCCCGCTCCGGGCTGGGTTCCTCCGGCCCGCCGGTCCCTGCCACCTCCTTGCCAGGCTCCGTCCCGAGGGCTCTGCCTGAAAACCGGCTGATTTGTCGGCTCTCGGGGTCTCTGCCGTGCGTGGGCAGCCCTGAGCTGGGTCCCGTGGGTCTCGCAGCTCTCCTTGGTGGAGGGGGGAGGCGTTGGGGCACCCCAGGCGTCGCTTGGCTTATCCAGGTGCTGCCGGGGCGTCACGGCTCCGCGGTCCGGCTGGGGACCGTCACCCTCCCCGGGCTGTGGGCGCTCTGGTGAGGAGCGAGGAACCGGGCTGGGTCCCTGGCTGCTGACATCCTTTCCCTGTGCCCGCAGGTCCACGGCGAGCCCGCTGGCAGCTCGGGCTGGCGCCGGGGAGCCGGTGGCAGGTCCCCCCCAGCCCGCTGCGCGCCCACTCTCCATGCGAGCCGCGGCCAAATGGATGCGATCGCGAGCGGCGGCCTCAAGAGGAAGTTCGAGGACGCGGACGTGGGCTCCCCGGCCTCCAACTCGGACGATGAAATCTCCAACAGCGACAGCGCCGACAGCTGCGACAGCGTCAACCCCTCCAGCTCCACCGGCTTCATACGTGAGTGGGACGGGGACGGGGACGGTCCCTGGCGGTGCCGCGGTGCCGGCCTGGCTCTCCCCACGCTCATCCCTCGCCAACTGGGAGGTGGCGAGCGTCCGTCCCCGAGCCTTTATTCCTCCCGTGCCTTTCCCAGCCCCTACCAAAACCTTTGGGTGTCTGAACGGGGTGAGGGCATCGCCGCCAGCCAGCCCAGGGCTGCTGGCACGAGCGAGGCGCCCTCCACGCGGCGGGGGCGCGGAGAAGCCGCTCTCCGGGGGTGGGGGGCCGACGCGGGGCCGCCGGGCGGGCTTTCCTCCTGCTCCAACCCCCCCTTGGGCTCGCCCTCCCCGCAGCCACCTCCATCCTGAAGAGGCAGAAGCAGCTGCGCAGGAAGAATGTGCGCTTCGACCAGGTGACCGTGTACTACTTCGCCCGGCGCCAGGGCTTCACCAGCGTGCCCAGCCAGGGCGGCAGCTCCCTGGGCATGGCCCAGCGCCACAACTCGGTGCGCCGCTACACGCTGTGCGAGTTCGCGCAGGAGCAGGAGGTGAACCACCGGGAGATCCTGCGGGAGCACCTCAAGGAGGAGAAGCTCCACGCCAAGAAAATGAAGGTACGGCCGGGAGCTGCCCCGAGCCTTCGGCAAAGGGAGCGCACGGGGAGGGGGGGGGGCCCAGGCTGCTGCTTCGTGCGGATTTGGGCTAGCTTCAGCTCCGCTCTGGGCCTTGTTTTTTATCCTCTTCTTTCTGTTGCTGCTGCTCGTACTGCCCGGTTGCTCCCACGCTCCCCCCTTCCCTCCTGGAGAGCCCGGACAAACCTCTCCGGGTCTGTGCCGGCAGAAATTCCAGTCTGGGAGGCGGCCGTGCCCGGGGAGGATCCGTGTCCGGGTGGCTCTGCCTGCTCCCCAGCCCGTCCCCAGGGTGCGCGCGCCCTTGGGCGTTGCCTCGGGGCCGGGCTCCGCTGAGCGCCGATGCTGTGGGCGAAGCCAGCCTTTAATCAGGCTGCTGCTGCCATGACAACGCGCTTGGCAAAGGGACGCAGGCCCAGCGCCCGCCTCGGCTTTTATCATTTTTTTTCTTAGCACGGGCTTTTCCGCCGGCTCCGCGCGCCGCCGGTGGAGCCACGGCAGCCAGAGGGGCTGGTGACGGCCCCTGGGTCCGGCTGCGTCTCCCCGGGGAGCAGCAGGGCAGAGGCTCGGGGGCCGAGAACAGGACGGACCCCGGCGGGGAGCCCAAGTCACATCCCCAAACCCCTCCTCTCCCAGGGCCTGCGTATTTTTAGGAAGCGGCGACCTCCTTTTGTCGTGCTCTTTGCAGGGAGGAGGGAGGCGGCGGAGCCTCTGCTCTGAGCCCCCGAATGTTTCTTTCTTGTACACTGCTGTGTGGGCCCGGGGGCTGGTGCTGGGCATGGGCTCGATCCTTCCCGCTGGCTCTGCCCCGAGGCGGGCAGTCGGGGTCGGCGCTGACCCCTGGGGGACCCGCAGCCCCCCGAGCATCGCTGCGGGGTCTCAGCGCTGTCCCCCCGCCCCGCAGCTCACCAAGAACGGCACGGTGGAGTCCGAGGAGGCGGAGGGGCTGACGCTGGAGGACGTCTCGGACGACGACATCGACGTGGAGAACGTGGAGGTGGACGACTACTTCTTCCTGCAGCCCCTGCCCACCAAGCGGCGCCGGGCGCTGCTCCGTGCCTCCGGCGTGCACCGCATCGACGCCGAGGAGAAGCAGGAGCTGCGGGCCATCCGCCTGTCGCGGGAGGAGTGTGGCTGCGACTGCCGCCTGTACTGCGACCCCGAGGCCTGCGCCTGCAGCCAGGCGGGCATCAAATGCCAGGTGAGTCGGGGTGGGAGCCGCCGGCACCCAGCCTTCGGCCTGCCCGCGGTGCCGGGCCCGCCCTGAGACGTGGAGGGCTGAGAAGGGACTGGAGGAGACGGGTGTGCAGCCCCAGCCCTGTTCTGGGGACCCCTTGCAGGGGAAAGCTTCCCAGAGGTCAAGCCCCTGCTGTGGGATGGTGTTCAGATGCTGGTGGGGCTGGTTCAGGAGGCAGAAATCGCCGTCACGCGTGCTCCCGGCGCCGCCGTCCTCAGCTGCGGCGTCTCCCTCTCGCAGGTGGACCGCATGTCCTTCCCCTGCGGCTGCTCGCGGGACGGCTGCGGGAACATGGCCGGCCGCATCGAATTCAACCCCATCCGGGTGCGGACTCACTACCTCCACACCATCATGAAGCTGGAGCTGGAGAACAAGCGCCAGGGAGCCCGGCCCGCCGAGGAGGAGGCGGCGGTGGCGGCGGCGCAGGGCTCCGGCAGCGCCTGGCCGGGGACGCAGCCGCCGGAGACTCAGGACTTCCAGGAGTTCATGGCGGAGAACGAGACGGCCGTCATGCACCTGCAGACAGCTGAGGAGCTGGAGAGGCTGAAGGCCGAGGAAGACTCGAGCAGCAGCTCTGGTGTGGAGAGCTTGGGCGTCTGCATCCTGGAGGAGCCCCTGGCCGTGCCGGAGGGTTTGTGCCCCGGCCTCGCCGCCCCCATCCTCATCCAGGCCCAGCTGCCACCAGGTTCCTCTGTCCTCTGCTTTGCCGACGGCGCCGAGCAGGCGGCAGCGGCGGCGGCAGGCAACCAGCCCTACCTGAACGGTGGCCCGGTGGTCTACTACCAGGTGGAGCAGCGCTCCGTGCTGGGCACCAAGGGCGAGAGCGGCCCCGAGGAGCTGGAGGTGCCCCCGCCGTACCCGAGCGACAAGGACCTGAGCGTCATCTCCGTCCCCGTGGCGTCGCTGGTGACTTGCGGTCGAGCCACCGCTGCTCCGAGCAAGGGAGAAGCGGCCAAAGCCCCGGCTCCGGAGGCTGCAGCCGCTGGCGAGGGCTGCGGTGCGGCGCCCGCCGCTCCCTTCTGCACAAACTCTCCGTCCCCTGAACCGGAGCAAGCCCCGGAGCGAGCGCGGGAGCTGCCCGCCGCCGAGGAGCGCGCGCTGGGAGCCGCCCTGCCCGTCTGAGCGGCGGCGGGCGCCCCTTCCTCTATTTATTGACGATATTTGACGGACCGGCAGCGGCCACGTGAGGTTATTTAATTGCCGGGGGTGTGGGAGGGGAGCGGGGCTGCTTTGTACAGGTGATTTTAAACGAGCCCAGGCGGGTGCTGCGCGGAGGCGGCTCCTTGTGCTTGGCGCCGGGCGGGCTCCCCGGGACCACGCCGCGTGGCCGCGTGTCGGAGCAGTAGACTCGAGGCCTCCGTGCTCGGCTGCTTCCAGGTGGCAGCGGCCCCGCTCCTCGCCCTCCTCTCGCCGCCAGCCCAGCACAGACGGTTCTGGGGCTCGGCCACTGCCCGCAGCCGCTCGGTTGCCGTCCGCATGCACACGCAGCCTCCTGCTTCTCCCCATCCTCCGCCTGTGGAGCTGCCCTGCTGCAGCGCCCGCCTGGGCTTTTTCCCCTTGTCTTTTCATCAGAAGACGACCTTTTCATTTTATTTTAATGTGTTGAATGTTTACCGGGCCGTGCCGCAGCCTAGCAGCTCTCCAGGGGCCGCGCCAGCCCCTGCTGTCCGGCACTGCCGCGTCGCACCCCGGCAGCCATCGGGCGGGCAGGGACGGATCGGTGAAGACCCCACGCTGGTGGGAGAGGTCCGTAACCTCCCTTCAGCTGCACAACACGGGGAGAAGACGGCCCACAAACTCTCCTGGAAGGTTTTTTTGTTCATCACCTCATTGCTTTTAACGACACCCGGCTCTGTGCCGCGGGGGCAGCGACGGGAGGAGAGCCCCATCCGGCCAGCATGTCTGTCCCTCCGCCCGCCCCTGCCAGCCTGCAGGAGGGGCAGAGGCGAGCGTGTCCCCTTTGTCCCCTCGTCCCCTTTGTCCCCTCGCCGGGCGGTGAAAGCACTTTGCAGCCCCCCAGGGCTTTGTTCCCCAGCTCCTCCAAGCTCCTCGCACCGAACCCAGCGGGGCCGAGGGGAGTTTGGCTGCGCTGCACGAGGCCGGGCAGGACGCAGTGAGGTTGGCGTGGGGGCCGAGCAGTGGAGCTCCCCTTCCCTTCCTGCGACGGTTTCTGTCTCCCTCCCGGTGCTGCCCCTCAGCCACCCCCCCCCCCCCCCCCCCCGGCAGGGGGGCACGACACCATCCAAGCCGGGGACAGGAGCTCGGCGCTGCTCCAGCCCCCGCCACACCTCGAGCACCCCCTGCCTGAGGGCGCGGACGGACTCCAGCTGAGCAAACCTGGCAGCAAGGGGGAGGAGAGGGGCACCCGGACCCCCCCCCAGGAGTCCCCGAGTGCTGTGCTGGAGCAGAGGAGAAGGTGCTGAGCTCCGAAGCTGCTCCTGAAGCCTTCCCCTGCTGCCCACGAGCTGCCTCCTGCCGCCGGAGGATGGAAACCCAGTACAGCCCCAGGCCGCCGCCGCCCTCGTTTCCTTTGCGAACGCTGCTGCTGGCAGGAGCCCCCCGGCTCCAAAGGGATGCTTGTGCCCCCCCGACAGCCCTGGGGAGCGGGGAGAGCAGCCTGGGACAAACTGTTCTGCACAAGTGCTTTAATTCTTCGGGCTTCGTTTTGTTTCGCGGCTCTTCTGCTTCTGCTTGGTGGCTGCTTGTTGGGGGCCGGGGGGGCACCTCCGAGTCGCTCCCGCCCGCGCTGGTGGCAGGGTGGGACCTTTCGGTGCCCCTCCAAGCGGCTGCAGCGGGGCCTCGGGTGGGACACAGCAGCTCCACGGCTGGCAGCGTGTGCCTGGGGCCGTCCCCGTTCGCCGCAGCTTCGTGCGGAGCCCAGGAGGTGCAGCCTGGGGCGGGGGGGGTGGACCCCCGGTGACTGGGGGGGGCTCCAGCTTTGGGGCTCGGTGCCCGTTAACTGCCAGCACCAAGCCCCTGCCCCAACCTGCTCCCTCCTGCCTTACCGGCACGGCCGGGCCCCAAGGCCTACGTCCCCGCTCGGGCTCTGGGAGGAACGAAGCCTTACCCAGGGCCGTGCCCCCACCGTGCCAGCCCCGTTCCCTGGCCAGCGATGGGGGCACGGGGGGGGGCGCTGCTCCTGCGCAAACCTCTGAGCTGCCAAGATCAGAGCAAACGGTGACACTTGAATAGGTTTAAATCTGGAGAT
>NW_023311162.1:0-4095 GCF_011077185.1 Oxyura jamaicensis | reverse complement strand
CCCCCCCCCCCCCCCCCCCCCCCCCCCCCCCCCCCCCCCCTCGGTTTTTTCCTTTGGGTTAAATGAATTCAGCGCTCCCCAGCTCAGACACCGCAGCCACAACCGAAGCCGGGTCAGGCGGCGAGGCCGGGCTGCTCCCGGGACCCCACGGCAGGGCCCCCGAGCTGCTGGCTGGGCTGGGCGCTCTCACGCCCCGCAGAGCCGATAGGATTTATTCTATTTTTACAGAGAGAATTTTGCTGCTCACAGTGCAATGGAAGCGCGTTTCTGCCTTGTTTCATTTCTTTTAGACACTCACCGACACTAACGCTGGCACCGCGCCGGCTCTTACTGACCCGCCAGCTGCGGGACGAGCCGGCCAGCCCCCACTGGTGCTACTGGGCTGCTCGGGAGCGGTGGCACCGGCACGCAGCCCCGGCCCGGCCCAGCTCCTATTTAAGTCCTGACCCTGCTCCTAACTCGCCCCCATCCCTCTCACACCGTACGCAGGTGGCATTTTTTTTTTCCGTTGCCAGTGTGAATCCAAAGCTTGTCAGGTCCTCCGCATTTTTTGTTGTTTTTTTTTTTGGCCTTTTCCGTTCTTTCCATGGTGATAATGCTGTATTTAAAGAGAATATTTAAGTGTAAAAATAAAGAAATGCTCAAACTTGCTCTGGGTTCCAAGCCGGCTGTGAGCGCGTCCTGCTGGGGCGAGGGCAAACCCAGAGGGGGGGCCGTGGGGAGAGGGGAGCAGGGGCAGAGCCAGAGGCAGGCGAGCCTTTCGCTTGCTTTCGTCTTTAATAAACCCTTTAAAGCAGCTCCAAATTCACTCCAGTCTCCCATGCCCAGGCCGCGCTAGGACAGAGGTGGCGAGAGGCTGGGTTTAGTCCCTGGGGGGCGCGGGGGGAGCGTGCGGCCGGCCCCTTGCCCCCAGCTCCTTCCCCCAGGAGCAGGAAGCGCGGGGCCAGGCAGGGCGCTGCTGGCGTCGGGCGCTGCTGGAGGCCACGTCCTCGCCGTCCGCACAGCTCGGTCCTTCCCCGCGCCGTCCCTGGCTGCAGCGGCTCGGAGCAGGGCAGGGGCTGACCCCCAGCCCTGGGAACAAAACACAGGGACCCCCCCCGGCAGGTCCGGGGGGGGTCCGGGGGTAGCCAGGGGCTGGCCCTCGCCCCCCTTCGGGAGCTGTTTGCATTAAGACTGTTCAGTAACCGACCCCGGGCTCCCCTCCGCACGAGGGAGCGGAGCAGCACACCCCAAGCTGAGCACAACCCCCTACCAGGAGGCGCTACGGGAAGCTCCCGGAGGCAGGAGGGGGACGCCTGTTCCCCCCCCCCCATCCGTAAAGTGACGCAGTTCAGGAGGGGAAACGGCAGCGGCGCCGCCGCCGGAGCCGTGAGGGGCAGCGGGGACAGTGCGGAGGGACGGGGACCCCCCGTTCACCTGCGTGGCAGCACCTCGGGGGGCACCTCGGAGGGCGCGCGGGGCTCCGCTGCTCGGCTCCAGGCTCTGCCCAGCGCCACGGAAACTGCCCCAGGTGCCAGGGCCGGGGGGGGGAGCGCAAGCCCCCCGCGATGCCGCAGGCGAGGGGTCGCAGCCGGGGCCCTCTGCGCTCAGCCCTTGGCCCCCAGGTAGTTGAGGGACAGCAGGACCATGCTGTTGGCCAGCAGGGACACCTCGGACACTGCAACACGAGAGCGCGGCGTGAGCGGCGGGGAGCCAGGGCTGCAAACCAAACCCCTCCCGGGGCGCTCATCCCCTCCCGGGGGGCTGCGGGGCTCCCCGGGGGCGTTTTGCTGTTCCCTGTCCTTTATTTCCCTCCCGTTCCCGTTCTGCTTTCCCCACGCCTGCTGCGGGGCTCGGGTCTGCCACCGCGAGGGCCCCCAGCCCCCACCCGTGTCCTCCTCTCCAGGGGGACGCAGCCCGGAGGTGGACGCGGCCCCCAGGTGCTGCACCCTGAGCCTTTTCCCAGCCAAACTCCAGTGAAATCTCCCCAAAACACGTCTCCCTCCCCCCCCACCTCAGCAGGCAGGAGCTGCCGCCGCCCCCCCCTCACCTTGCAGCTTGCAGGAGAGCCGCAGCCACTGCTCCAGCCACGCTCTGCACTCAGCCAGGCCGAGGTGCGTCGAGTTCAAGCCCCGGAGGTAGCAAGCCTGCGGAGCCCCGGGGGGGGGGAGAAAAACAGGTGGGGGGGGGGGGGGAGAGGCAGGAACGGGCCCGGGGTCACACAGGGGACGGCCCCGGGCCCCCTCCTCGTGCCGGAGCCTCCCTCACCGCTCTCAGCTCCTCCTCGGTCAGCTGCCCCAAGCCCAGGCGCAGCAGGGCCCGGTCCAGGTGCCGGATCTCCAGGACGTGGCCGCGCAGGCGGTGCCTCAGGAGGAAGGCCGGCAGGCGGGGGGTGAGGAACAGGACGTGGCTCAGGGCCCTCTGCAGCACAGAACGGGCACAGACCCCGCTGACCCCCCCGAGCACGGCTCGGGCACAACCCGAGGAGCGCTACGCAAACGTTCCGAGCACGTTTCCAAAACGGCTGCAAAACGAGGTGGAAGCCTGAGAGGAACGGGGCGAGCAGCGCGGGCACGGAAAGGCAAGGACCAGAGGCTCCCAGAGCGTAAGGAGAAATTAAAAAGAAAGGGGAAAAGGAGCAATTAAAGGCTTGAAGGAAAAAAAATGCGCAGAGATGGTTTGGGGAGCGTCGAGCAGGATGTGAACCTGCAGTGCTGAGCCAGCGAGGAAGCGGGAGGTGAGCGGCTGTCAGGGAACCGAGGTTCGGGCGCGTTTACTAAAATCTGCTCCTCAGCGGCAGGACGCCCGCTGCTGTCCTAAAGGGAGCAGCTTCCCAGAAGGTCCCGGCTGGGGAAAAGCCGTGAGATTTTTCTCACGCCGCGCCCCGAAAGTGCGCAGCCGCGGGGAGGAGGAGGGCGGCGCTCACCACGTGGGAGACACGCAGCTTGCTCAGGGCCAGGGGGGGCCCCGAAAAGAGGCTTCTGACGGCAAACAGCTCGGCCACCTGCGGCTGGGACCCGTGCTGCACCTGCAAGAGCGCCGGCGCTCGTCACCGACACCTCCCCGGGGGCGCTGGGCACCGCCGAGCCCCCGGGGAGCCGCCACCCCCCGCCCACCTTGGCGCAGAGCTCCTGCAGCTGGGTTTGGAGCGGGGCCTCGGGCAGGGAGCGCGCCGCCAGGGCCAGGCTCTGCAGCACCTCGGCGTACGCCGCGCTGCGGATGGCGTGGTAGGCGTCCAGGAACTCCACCTGCTGGCTGGGCATCCAGAAGTGGCGGATGAGGAGCTGGCGCGGGAAGAAATACCTGGGGGAGAAGAGGTGGGGGCTCGGGGGGGGCAGCCTCACGCCGGCACAGCCTCGCTCGCTGCACGCAGGCGGAAGCGGCGCCCTGCGGCGGGGCAGCTCCTCTCCCCCTGGGATCTGCTCCTCCAAAGGCCGCGGCGAGCTCCTGCCCTTCGGGGGGGATCCACGTTCCCGCGGGGTGGCCGCGTGCCCAGCCGGACGTTCCCAGCCGCGCCGACGGAGCTCGGCACCACGCGGAGAGCCGGGGGAGCCACCGGGGCACGGCGGCCAGGAGAAAGGCAGGGAAAGCCCGAGCCAGGAGAGCTGGCGGGGAGAGGAGCGCTCCCAGGGGACAGCTGGGGGTGGCGGCGACGTGCCAGGGACGTTTGTGGCCCAAAGCACGGACCTGGCCGGGTCCCGGGCACGCAGCGGGCAGGGTTGCGAAAGCCAAATGCCGGCCGGGTTCCCCGAGCCACAGGTGCTTCAGAGCGAGGGCCGTCCTGCCTATATTTGGCACCCCAAAAGCAATTCCACGAAACCCAAGACGCCAGCGCCAGCCAGGAGAGGAGCCCGCAGCCCCCCCGAGGCGGGCGCCGGTCGGGGGCTGGGGGTACTCACATCAGGACGAGGACCAGGAAGTTGGCGAAGGGCGGGATGGCGAGCACGCCGATGGGGATGGCCTTGATCACGTCCCTGCGGAACTGCGGCGGGAAGCGAAGCGGGAGTTCAGCTTCAGCAGAACATCGGGGGGGCAAAACCCCGCACGGCTCCCCCAGAAGCAGCGCCCCGGCCCCGAGCACGGCTCCCGGGCAGGAGCCGCTGGCGTCCCCCCCCC
>NW_023311161.1:0-10466 GCF_011077185.1 Oxyura jamaicensis | reverse complement strand
GCTGCTAGAGGGATGGAGAAAAATGCATTAGCGATATCAATTGTGGCGTACCACTTGGCTGCCTTTGATTCCAGTTCGTACTGGAGTTCTAGCATGTCCGGCACTGCAGCACTCAGTGGTGGTGTGACCTCATTCAGGCCACGATAGTCCACGGTTAGTCTCCACTCCCCATTAGACTTTCGCACTGGCCATATAGGACTATTAAAAGGTGAATGAGTCTTGCTGATCACTCCTTGGCTCTCCAGTTGACGAATTAGCTCATGGATGGGAATCAGGGAGTCTCGGTCGGTGCGATATTGCCGCCGGTGCACAGTTGTAGTAGCAATTGGCACTTGTTGTTCTTTGACCCTCAGCAACCCCACAACAAAAGGGTCCTCTGAGAGACCGGGCAAGGTAGACAATTGTTCAATGCCCTCTGTCTCTAAGGCAGCTATGCCAAAAGCCCATCGGAACCCTTTTGGGTCCTTGAAATATCCTCTTCTAAGATAGTCTATGCCAAGGATGCATGGAGCATCCGGGCCAGTCACAATACGGTGTTTTTGCCACTCATTCCCAGTTAGACTCAGTTCAGCTTCCAATACAGTTAATTGCTGGGATCCCCCCGTCACTCCATAAATACTGATGGGCTCTGGCCCTGTATAGCTTGATGGCATTAGAGTACATTGTGCACCGGTGTCTACTAAAGCCTTATACTTCTGTGCGTCTGATGTGCCAGGCCATCGAATCCACACAGTCCAATAAACTCGATTGTCCCTTTCTTCCCCCTGGCTGGAGGCAGGGCCCCTCTAATCCTCATCAGAATCTTCATTCCTGTGTTTAAAGGACTGCCTGCTGGAAGTTGGAGCAGCAAACTTTTCAGAGACCCCCTTTTTCCCAATTGTTTTCTTTTGCAACTCATGTACCCGTGCCTCTAGGGTCGTGGTGGATTTTCCATCCCATTTTCTCATGTCTTCTCCATGGTCACGTAGGTGAAACCACAGGATGGCACGAGGTGTGTATCCACTATATCGTCTTCCTTGCACGGATGAGCGCTTACCCCTAATAGCAGAGACATTGGTTTGTACAGGAGGGGAGGAAAATAAACTCTCTTTAAGTTGCTGGACCTCTTCAGAGAGTTTCTCCAAAGTATTCTCTTTTAGTTGGTGAACCCTGGTTCGTTCAGGTGGGGAGGAAAATAATCTCTCTTCGAGGTGGTGGACCTTTTCCGAAAGTTTCTCCAAAGTATTCTCTTTTAGTTGATGGACGCTTTCAGAAAGTTTCTCCACAGCCGAGACGCAGGCCTGTAGGGAAGAGGAGAGGCTTTCTTTGTAGTGCCGGAGTTGTTTAGCCACATCACCCACTGTGGGTTCCTCATCCTCTTTCCAGGCCATTATTGCCAATGAGGTGGCATATGATGATGGTGCACTCCGTACAAACTTCCGCCACATGGGTCGAGTACACCTGACTTCATCTGGATCTGGGAGTACTTGTCCATTGTCTGGGTCCTCATAAATCACCTCCCGTACGGCTAATTCCCTCAGGTACTGGATTCCCTTCTCCATAGTGGTCCACTTGCCTGGCAGACATACAAGTTCTTCCTTGTAGGGAAACCTTTCCCTGACAGCGTACAGGAGACGCCTCCAGAGGCTGTGAGATCGTGCTCCATCTGCAATTGCTTTGTCAATGCCTGCATCTCTAGCAAGGGATCCCAGCCGCCTGGCTTCCTTGCCCTCTAATTCCACACAATTGGCTCCGGTATCCCAGCACCGGAGCAGCCAGGTGACAAGCTGCTCACCTATGCAGCGACCAAAATCTTTTCGCACATCTCGTAGCTCACGCTGGTATAGGTTTCGGGTAACTACTGTTGATTTTTCAACATCCCCATCTTCATCCTCCTGCACCTCTGATGGCCCAGCCTCATCTTCTCCATACCTACACCTAGCAGAAGACTCTCTGCGTTCTAAACGACCTGAGTCTCTATACCATTTTTTCACCTTGTCTACAGGGGCAACTTGTACTGCTACAGCTCGTTTCTCTGACCCAGCCACAGGAGCTGGAGCGGCTGCAGGAGCTGGAGCTGGAGCGGCTGCAGGGGCTGGAGCGGCTGCAGGGGCTGGAGCGGCTGCAGGAGCAGGAGCTGGAGTGGCTGTAGGAGCTGGAGCTGGAACAGCTACAGGGGCAGGAGCTGGAGCGGCTGCAGGAGCAGGAGCTGGGGCGGCTGCAGGAGCAGGAGCTGGAGCAGGAGCTGGGGCGGCTGCAGGAGCAGGAGCTGGAGCGGCTGCAGGGTCTGTCACTCGGTTCATAGTAGCATCAATTGCAGCTCGATAGGCATAGGCCAGGCCCCAACATGCTACAGTGAGTTGTGTCACTTTGGAACTGCCAGAGTCATGACACTCTTTTTGCAAGCATTCTACCAGTTTTTTAGGATTTTGCAGTTGTTCAGGGGTGAATCTACAAAACATCGGAGGTGCCCACTGCTCTAGCCACCTGCCCATATCCTCCCACACTCCCTGCCACTCACAATTATCCCGCCTCAGGACAGATCTCTGCATGAGATTCCTAAGTAGTTGTTTAACCTTGAACAAAACCTGAAGCACATTCAAGAGACATAACAACAAGAACATGCTGTTCTGAGTATCCCAAGGATATTCAACATCTTGGAGAGCTATCGTAACTAGCTCGGGGGATAAGAGGGTGCGAAGGAGAAAGGGAGAGTGAACAAGTAAGGAAAAATATCTTTCCCTGTCCCCTTCACAGACTGGCTCCCTGATGAAAAAAGGCAGTAGGTGTAATTGTTAATTGTTTCCGAGATATAGTTTCCAAAGTACAGAGTCGACAACAGTGCTGAGTACAAATACCAAGTTAGAGTCATGGCCAGATATTTCATCATATCGTAAGCTATTGTTACACAGCACAGTACCATAACGATCTTAAACCAGGGCCCGGAAAGGATAAACAGCACGACAGGGATCACATACAGCAAGTAACGTGCTATAAAACTCAGCTTGGAATACAGGCACAGCAGACTTGATATTAAAGCAATCAACATTCTGATTAGATCAGTTGTTATCTCAACCCTTCGTGCCCCACGTTGGGCGCCAAAAGAGCTGTTGTGGTTTAACCCGGCTGGCAGCTAAACACCACACAGCCGTTCGCTCACCCTCCCCCCTCCCTCTCTGGGATGGGGGAGAGAAAACTCAGAAGTCTGTATACTTGAGATCCTACCATGTCTTTTAAATCCCTCTGGATTCCTTCAGGAAAAAAATATAGCAATGTGAGAACTAACGTTAATGAAACAGTAAGAAAGCACTAAAAGATTCCAAACTTTGAATATAAAGATTGACTAGACCGTTATCAACAGGAAAAGAAAGACTTTTTCAAAAATGCATAGTAAGAAAATTCTGTAAAAATCCTTGGAGAACAGTCTCTCACTATTAATGCACCCTTAGTAAAAAATATATCTCTAAAAATAGTGCTGAACACAAAAACAAATGTTGTATATTATTTGAGATAGTTATGAAGTTTTAGAGGTAGATGACGAAATCAGTTATTTGGGAGAACTGCCACTACAGCTACTGGTGTAAACAGTATTACATTTTACCTATATAGTGTTCATATCTGTGCAAGAGTGCAGAGAGCAGGAAGAACATTTCTCACCTAACAGCAACTATATTAATTCAATGTCTTTGGTCTGCATCAATTCTCCTAGAAATGGGGGCAAGGGGAAGAAAATTAGGAAGGCAAGACAAATCAACCCCATTTGTGTATGCAGGCAAGTAAGAGGCAAAATGCACCAGCCAAATTATACACTAAGGGTGGCTGGGCTCACTGCACAATCCTCAGGACATGGCTAGATCAGATGGGTAATACCCAAACACTCTATAGGCTGAAAATGAAACATCAGAAATCCGGTACAGTAGTTTCCATGATGTGAATTGAGTCATCTTGCCTTACGTATTCACAACGGTGCTGTGTTGTTGCAAAAGCACTTTCATTCCTGTTCACCATGTCCATCAGATTTGGGGGTTCCATTAAGAAGAAAAGCAGTAACTAATAGCAGCGCAAGGCTTTGTCACTAGTGAACAGAGTATGTTTACTGGCTAACACTTGTGAAGTGTTAGTTGTTCCAAACAGTAACCATTTCAAAAACAGCGTCACCACCAGAACCTGATGGTATTCAAAGCATCTGTTAATACACAAATGGAATCAGAATTTTTCTATCCTTTGGGTAGTCTTCAAATTTCTCAAGGTACCACTGGTGGTGTTGCTTTGCCCGAGAGCCCAAGATAAAAAGTGTACACAATGCAAATGCAAGGCTTTCAATGGTGCAGCAGGCAAGGGCAGACCCAAAGCATTCCAGGATCTCTCCAAAAAAGTTGGCTCCACTGACATACTCAAACATTCCTTCTCTTGGTATCTTGTAACCAGTTTCCCCTGGTTTTCTATTTTTTTTTCTTTTTGTCTCTTTTTCCCTTTTTTTCTTTTTTTTTTTTTTTTTTTTTCCTATTTTTTTCTTTTTTCTTTTTTATTTTTTTCTCTTTTTCATTTTTTTCTTTCTTTTTTCTTTTTTTCTTTCTATTTTTTCATTTTTTTCTCTTTTTTCTTTTCCTTTTTCTTTTTTATATATCTTTTTGTGTTTCTTTCCCTTTTCTTCATTTTTTCCTTTTTTTCTTTCCTTTTTTCTTTCTCTTTTTTTTCCTTTTTTATTTTTTTCTATTTTTTATTTTTTCATTTTTTTTTCTTTTTTTTCTCTTTTTTGTTTCCTTTTTTCTTTCTCTTTTTTTTCTTTTCCTTTCTTTCTTTTTTCCTTTCTCTTTTTCTATTTTTTTCTTTTTCCTTTTTTTCTTTTTTGTTTTCCTTTTTTTTTCTTTTTTTTAAATTTCTTTTTTCCTTTCTCTTTTTTTCTCTTTTTTTTCTTTCTTGCTTATTTCTTTTTTTTTTTCTATTTTTTTTTCCTTTTTTTTTTTTTTTTTGTTTTCCTTTTTTTTAGTAGAAACCATAAGGAGTTATCACAGATCTGGGGTAGGAGGTTTGAAGCCGTCAGCAGCGCCAGCAGACTGGCAGGCTGGGGGGGGGGGCGGCCCGGGGGTGGAGGGTAGCAACAGCGGCAGAGCCGCTCGGTTTCGTGGACGCAGCGGAGCGAAGCAGAGAGGGAAGCTCGGGGCCGACCCGGGGGGGGGGATGGTGGCGGGGGGGACAGCAGCAGCGGCGGAGCCGAGGGCAGAGCTCGGCACGCCTCTCCTCCCTCTCCTGTGGGTGGTGCAGGATATCTCCCCCTGGGTGTCCTGGGGTGTTACTTCCGCAAGCGGCTCAGATCTCTGCTTTGACCTGGCCACGCCAACTTCTGTCTTTTCCGTGCCCGATGGTGGGTCCCACCTTCCGCATGATTGAGAGGGGCATCCCCGGAGTTCTTGCCCGCAATGCATGTTAAAAGTCAGTAACAGTTCTGCAAGGGCTGCAGCTCCTAGTGTTGACATCTGGGCCACGGTGCAGGCAACCTCCTTCTCCGCCTCCATAGCCTTAGTGTCTCTAATACTGTTTGTCACAACTCACAGACAGTTTTCACCTCCTTTTCATCTTTTGAATCCCCTGTTATAGTCCTTTCCCACATGGTATTCCCGAACTCCCGCCATTCCGTAACAGGGAACAGCAAGGCAGTCTCTCTAAAATGTCCCCATCCTTGTCCCAACTCGATCAATTTGATCAGTTTCTTTCTGGTTGTCTCGCTACCTCTCTTAGAGAGTATTCCAGCGAGCAACAATGCAGCAGCCTCCACTTCCATGGCTGTGCTTCCCCCGAGAGGTAGGGAGCGACCCTGATCCGTCTGCCATGCAGCACCCTCTCAGCCATTTATTTTCCCAATCCCCTCCTCCTCTAGCTGCTTACCGCAGTCTTGGAGACTTAGTCGCGCTGTACTGTCTGGTGCATAACCATCCTCTGCTACCAGATGTTGTCGGAAAGGGAAACGGACCGGAGTAATGATGCAACCTCGATGCGAGTATAATCATCTTCCTTTATTGCAGGTTCTCACAGAGTATATATAGGCAACTAAATACAGCACGCGCGGTTAACAACTTATAATTGGTCTAGCTTCTCCATGCACTTGTCTCTAGCTTGTTTCCTCATTATCTCTAATACAAGGATGTGGGAAGCAGCGCAAAGCCACCTGCAAATTCCTTTCCCTCATCCCGAACCATCAGGCTCCTTATGGCCTCTCAGCCAACCAGACACAAGTCACCTCACCAGCATCTTCCAAGCCATGGGCCTGCTGCTGGCTTTGCAGCTTCTTGGCTAGACACAGCCAAGCCTTGTGCCTCCTGCTGTCCAGTCACGGACTCAAGCAGAAGGGGCAGGACAACCCATACTGGGGCCTTCTTTCTGTCTGGGTCTTCGTGGGTATGAAGGCAGCGGGGATCCCACACTCAGCATGCCAGCCAGGTGCCTTCTGCTGGCCTACCAGGACCACTGGCTGATGGCAGCCCAGAAGTACATATCCCAGGGATGAGTCAAGGGTGACCTGTCAGATACTTCAGGCAGAAGTGACCTCACAATCCCTTCCACAGTCACATGATCCTGTTGCTGCCCTATCAACTGCAGAGACATAAATAACCTCACAGTCACTGCCGCAGTCACATTTCTCCTGCTGGGGCAGGAGATCCTGAGGCAAAGCTGACCTCTCTAGGCCTTAAGGAACTAGGGCTCACCATTCTGGGTTAGAGACTAAACAGAGATTTAATGGGAAGTTCTGGTGTTCTTCTGTGGTTTGTGTATGGGCATGCATTATGGTTTAGGGTTTTGTTTAGGTCTGCCAAGAAGTCGAGGGTTAGAGGGAGCATTTTACTGCTAGTGTTAAGAGAAGGGATTAGGGTGAGCAAGTGAGTAAAGGAAGGGAAAGGGGCTATAGGCTGAATTTTGTTTGAAGTGTTCTTTTGAGTTCAAGCATTAGAGTAATGGATTCCTGTCAGAGTGTTCGAGTAGCTTTTAGGTTTAGGGATTCAAATTAGTGGTTAAAATAAGGTAAGGGCAATATATGTCTGTTTAAAGTCACTGTTACTACAGCAGTGACCCCTCTTACCTCTACAAAATCCTTAATTTCTGCTGGCCATGCTCCTCTTCCCACCCCAAAATCTCACATCTCTCTTGTCCAGGCTGCTCCTGACCTCCCCAAAGCTTAGTGGGATCAGCTTTCTGATGACATTCACGAATGCTCGCAGTGTATCTTTCTCACCTCTGTTGGCGACTCCATTCCTGGGAAGGAAGTGGCGTTGTAGTCAGGAGGGAAAAGGACACCATGGTCTTCTGTAAGACCTTTGATGTGGTCCTACATGACTTCCTGATGTTGATGAGTGGTGTCCCTCAGGGGTCTATCTTGAGACCGGTACTGCTTCATATCTTTCTCAGTGACAGGGACAGTGGGGTAGAGTGCACCCCCAGCAAGTTTGGAGATGACACCAAGCTGAGTGGTGGAGTGGATGCAACAGAGGAAGGGATGCCATGCAAAGGGTCCTGGGGAAGCTTGAAATTTGGGCCCATGTGAACCTATGGAGGTTCAAAAAGTCCAAGTGCAAGGTGCTGCACCTGGGCCAGGGAAATCCCAGACAGGAGGATAGGCTGGGAGAAGAACTCCTTGAGAGCAGCCCTGCAGAGAAGGACTTGGGGCTTCTGCTGGATGAAAAGCTTGACGCGAGGCAGCAGTTTGAGCTTGTAGCCCAGACGGCCAACTGCATCCTGGGCTGCATCAACAGAAGAGTGGCCAGCAGGTGGAGGCAGGTGATTGTACCCCTGTGCTCTGCTCTTGGGAGGCCTCCCCTGGAGTCCTGTGTCCAGGTTTGGGGCCACCAGCACAAGAAACTGTGGAGCTCTTATAGCAAATCCAGGGGAGGGCTACAAAGATGATGAGAGGGCTGGAGCACCTCTCCTCTGAAGACAGGCTGAAAGAGTTAGGTGTGTTCAGCCTGGAGAAGAGAAGGCTCTAGGGAGACCTCCTTGCAGCTTTTCAATACTTCAAGGGGTCTTTTTTAAAAAAAGGAGAAGGACTCTTTACCTGGGTAGATAACGACAGGACAATGTGGGAATGGTCTTAAATGTCAGACCTGAATATGACATAGGAACAATGGCATGGAACAAGGGGTGGATATAGTCCGAGTTTTAGCTGGGATAGATTTAAGTTTTCTAGCTGGAATGGTGCTGTGTTTTGGGTTTACAGAATCAGTGAATCACAGTGTGGTTTGGGTAGGAAAGGACCTTAAAGATCATAAAATTCCAACCCCTCTGCCATGGGCAGAGACACCTTCCACTAGACCAGGTTGCCAAAAGCCCCATCCAAGCTGGCCTTCAAAACTTGCAGTGAATGGGGATCCACAACATCTCTGGGCAGTCTGTTCCTGTGCCTGAATGCAGTACTCAAGGTGTGGCCTCATCAGGGCTATGTACAGAGGGACAATCTCTTCCCTACTTCTGCTGACCACAGTATTCCTGGTCCAAGCCAGGATGCTGTTGGCCTTCATGGCAACCTGAGCACACTGCTGGCTCATGTTCAGCCGACTATCAACCAATACACCCCAAGTCCATTTCCACTGGGCAGTTTTCCACACACTCTTGCAGGTGGCCATCACATTTGCTAGTCACCAGTCGACTGGGACCTGCCTTAAAACCAGGCCTGCTGAGAAATGACGGAAAGCAGCCTGGTGAGTACTTCAGTACATCTAAGTGCAGTAGCAGTTTGCTAACCATTTCCTCATGGATTATGAGAGCTCCATTGTGCTCAAGGTCCTTAACTAGCAGCAAAGGGGCTGAGTACTAGGGGAACAACTGGTCTTGCTGCTAAACACTGAGGTAAAGAATGCACAAAGTACTTCAGCCTTTTCCTCATCTCTTCTAAATTGAATTCTGTTTTCCCACATCCAATACAGGATGAAGGTTCTCCTTAATTCTCTCTCTCTCTTTTATTTCTGTTCTTATGCATGTATAAATAAAAACAAAGGTAAAAGATTTTTTATTGTCTTTAACAGTAATAGACATATTCGGCTCCAGTTGGGCTTTGGCCCTTCTCATTTTGTCCTTGCACAGTGTAACAACATTTAGGACTCAGCTTCAGACCAAATGACAGCATACGTGAGAAGCAGAGAGAGGTGGAATCTGGCAGCCTTCCATCTTCTACCCTTCTGTGAGACTGTGCTGGAGCTTCGTTCAACTAGTTACTCCTCCACTGTGCAAACTCTCCTATAATTCCTGATGCGGTTACCTTGTGAGAGACAGCAAAATTAGGATGAGACACCTCCCTGCAGATATTAACAGTTAACAGAACGGAGCATCTGTCCAGGGGAACCTTCAGGAACTGCAGGATTTTGCCTACAGAAACCTCTTGACATTTACAAGGAGAAGAGCCTAGTCCTGCACCGGAGGAAGAGGAACCCCACACATCAGGGCAGGCTGGGACCCTGCTGAGTGATCAGTGCCCAGGAGGAGCAGGGCCTGGGCACCACGAGGGATGCCATACGAGCAGTGGTGCCTGCTCTCCAGCAACCTGGCCAGCTTCCTACAGAGCTGCCTTATGCGGAGCATGGCCACCAAGAAGATCTGACTTAACATACTCAGCTCATATTCCGTGAGCAACCACCCACACAATGGTCTATAGGAACAGGGAAAAAGGTACAGGTCTGGGATTCCCTAGGACAGCCTGCTGTGGAGGGGTTCAAGGCCATCAAGAAAATCTGAGTTCTTATACTCTGCTCAGAGCCAGTGTGACACCACCCACCCAGGGGTGTCCCAGTGTGTAGCTCCTCATTTAGGAGAGGTGCAGGACAGTGCCCAGAGAGGTTCTGCCAAGGTGGGGTTCAGGGCCTAAAGCCCCTGCCTTTTGTTGAGAGGCTGAGGGACCTGGGTTTCTCTGGCCCCATGGTGTGGAGACTCTGAACAGAGCAAAAGTAGCCTGAGACTGCCTGAAGGCTGGTTGTGGAGATGCAGTAGCTTTCCTATCTAGTGTAAAATGGCATGAGAAAGAAATAATGCCACAAAGCTGACTTGAGGATGTTGAGACTGGACATGAAGAGAAAGAAATCCCCATCTCCTATTGCCCCAGGAAGAGCCCTGAGCAAGGTGTGAAGGGAAAGGATATCCCTTTGGAGGGACTGTGGATCAAGGCTTGGGCCTTGTGCTTGGTGAAACACATCCAGTTTTCCTGCACATCAGTGTCACCTTCACATTGCCTTTGTCTACTTGTCCTCACTGCCTCCAAGGTTCTGCTCTAACGAGTTCCAAGGGAGGCTGTGTCAGTGCTGGCCCTCAGGGGGACACGGCAGGAAAGTTGCCTCTGACTTGGACTCCTTCAGAGATGTCTTCCATTGTCTCTCAGGGCCTGAGGTTGGTAGGCTCATCACCAAAGTCCCCAGAGGGGTGATGACAATGCCTTGGGCTGGGCCTCTGCGGCTGAGCTGGGCTGGGCTCCTGGGACAGAGAGAGCTCCTGGCAAGAGGGCCCTGCTGCAG